>NC_081414.1:886950785-887250785 GCF_030272615.1 Cryptomeria japonica | reverse complement strand
TGCCCACCTACTGCAAAGAGGACACCTTTCATAATCAAAGCACCATCAAACACCATCCCAACTGCCCCATCGAGGCTCACAAACCTAACGCAACCAGCACCAAAGCAATTTATTCCACCAAATAAACCAGTAATCCCATCAGCAGCACCATTAGCAGCAGCAACTATATCAGAACCCGCAGCAACATCTATGGCGCCAGTAGTTCCAGCAGAAGTCACTGAGTCACCATTACCAATACTTCCAGTAACAAATCCTTTAAACCCCATCACGGTTCCTGCAGCACCGATCACCACAAAGATACATAAACCAATCACACCTGCCGTATTTAACTCAAAAGATATCCCAGTATGGTATAGCAATCGAATGCTGGAAAGTGATTCAGAGACCGACTCACATGAGTGGGAATTTGATTCTGTGCAACTTAACACTTCAGATGAGGAAGACACGTCACCACCTCCACCACACAAAGACATCCCTGTTTACGGAGAAGCACAGGTAAAGACCACTTGGGTACCTGAGCTGGAAACATCTTCCACAGACCCTACGTCTCATCCTACGCCTGATTTTGACAGGGAGAGTACCATCAATGACCTTCACCACACTGTCTTAACCCTCACTGATACTTCTAACGAACTTAACCTAATCGATGAAGTAATGCCCATTATCCACCCTGAACTCATCGAATGGAACCAATCAAATCCCCCATGTCTTGACCTCTTCCAAAATGATGAGGCTATCATTGACTTTTTGGAATTAAGGGATAATCTACCAAGCGGGGATCACAAAGCTGGATTCGCCATTGAACTTAATAGCGCAACATACTTCGGGGCGGATGCCAAACCCTTCAGCTGCAAAAATATAACATTAAAACATGGATCTTCCAGTGAAAACCACACTGTGGCACTATTTGATCCGACAAAAGTAAAAAGAAAGAGCGTATCCAATGGTGAAAACCTCTCTGAGGCGCCTGAGGATGAAGGGTTTGACATTCTCCCTGCTAATGCACAACAGGAACGATCAACGATCCTCATTGAGGAGACCAAAGAATACAATGTGGGGACTCCTGAAAACCCTCATATTATACATCTGGCATCTCTTCTCACTCCAGAGGAACAACCTACATTTATAGAGTTCTTCCAGCAGCGTCAGATCAACTTCACATGGTCATATGCAGACATGCCTGGGCTTGATCCTGATTTAGTCATGCATCATCTCACAGTAGCAAAAGGAGCCAAACCTATCAAGCAGAAGCTTCGTAAGATGCATCCTCAGATTGCCGTGCTAGTCAAAATAGAACTCAAGAAACTCCTGGATGTTGGTTTCATTAGACCAATTGATTATGCAGAATGGATCTCCAACATTGTGTCAGTCGGAAAACCAAAAGGGGGCATCCGCATATGTACTAACTTCAGAGATCTGAATAAGGCATGTCCAAAGGATGACTTCCCCCTACCAAATATCGACATCATAGTGGATCTGACAGCAGGACATGCCATGCTTTCACTCATGGATGGCTTTTCAGGATACAATCAAATAAAGATCGCACCAGAGGATCAACATAAGACAGCCTTCACATGTCCATGGGGCACATACTGCTGGAATGTAATGCCTTTTGGTCTAAAGAATGCAGGAGTGACCTATCAACGAGCAATGACCACCATCTTCCATGACATGATGCATACTATGATGGAAGATTATGTGGATGACTTACTAGCAAAATCACTTACTAGAGAAGGACATCTTCACATCTTAGATCAAATATTTGATAGACTGGAACAATATCATGTTCGACTCAACCCAAAGAAATGTGTCTTCGGAGTGACCTCCGGGAAGCTTCTAGGATACATTGTCTCAAGCAAAGGTATTGAGGTCGATCCAGCAAAGGTTAAGGCAATCATGGACATGCCACCTCCAAAGAATATCAGTCAGCTAAGGACACTACAAGGGCGGCTTCAATCCATCCGCAGATTCATTGCACAATTGGCTGATAAGTGTCACCCCTTCACACACCTGCTACACAAGAACATACGCTTCCAATGGGATGACAGATGCCAGCAAGCATTTCAGGCACTTAAAGAATATCTCATGAATCCACCCTTGTTGATGCCACCAGATCCAAGTAGACCGTTGTTACTCTATATCTCAGCAACATGTACAGCATTGGGTGTACTACTGGCACAACATAATGCAGAAGGAAAAGAGTGTGCTATTTACTACATCTCTCGCACACTGGTTGGCTATGAACTCAATTACACACCTATTGAGCGAGCTTTCCTAGCAGTAATCCTGGCAGCCACTAAATTGCGGCACTATCTATTAACACACAAGGTACAACTCATCGCAAAAATTGATCCACTCAAGTATTTACTCAGCAAAGCAGCATTGACAGGTCGTTTGGCCAAATGGGTAATGATTCTAAGTGAATTCGACATTGAGTATGTGGACCGTAAGGCTATCAAAGGTCAGGTCATTGCAGATCAATTGGCCGATGCACCACTCATAGGCGATCATCCTCTCATTTCCAATTTTCCAGATGAAGAGATATTCATGATCACAGAAGCACAACCATGGAAACTATATTTTGATGGTTCATACACTAGGCACGGCTCGGGGGCAGGCATTCTGTTTATCACACCTCAAGGTGATAGCATCCCGAAGTCTTACAGGCTCACATTTCCATGCACAAACAACATAGCAGAGTATGAGGCCTTGATCACAAGACTCAGGTTAGCCGTACAATGGAAATTACAAGAACTACAAGTATATGGCGATTCCCAACTAGTCATTCGACAAGCAACAGATGAGTATCAGACCAAGGATGATAAACTCATGCCATATAAGCAAATGGGGGACAATCTAAAGACATCATTTACTACTATCACTTTTGAGCAGATACCAAGAGATCAGAATTGAGCTGCTGACGCTATGGCTACCATCGCATCTCTACTAGATCTTCCACAGAATTCAACACGCTACGAGTTCTTGGTAGAACAACTTTGGATCCCCGCTTATGATATCCCCGAATTTGAAATGATATGTTGCCTTGTTGGTTCTGAATCCCCATGGTACGGTGAGTTCTACACCTATCTCCGCGATCACACCCTTCCTCCCAACCAATCAAATAACCAACGTAAAACCTTCATTCGCCAAACTGCTCGATATACCATTATTGCCAAAACCATATACCGACGCGGTCTTGATGGTACTCTCCTTCGATGTCTAGAACAAGGTGAGATAACAAAGGCTTTGGAAGAGGTACATGAAGGAATTTGCGGGACTCACTCAAGTGGTCCATCACTAGCCAAGAAGATCATGCGAGCTGGATACTATTGGCCATCTATGGAAAATGATTCCTACTACTTTGTCAGGAAGTGCAAAAAATGTCAAGTTCATGGCGACCTAATACATGCACCAGCACAAGAACTGCAACCAATCACAACACCATGGCCTTTTTGTCAATGGGGTCTTGATCTTGTGGGTAAAATCCATCCATCTTCATCTAATGGCCATAAATTCATTATTACCGCCATCGAATATTTCACCAAGTGGATCGAAGCTGTTCCACTTACCCAAGTCACTGGCAAGCAGATCGCCTCATTCATCCTCAACTACATCATCTGCCGGTATGGTGTACCCATCTCCATCATCACAGATAATGGTCTTCCTTTCAAAAATCAGGATGTCCATGAGCTTTGTGAGAAATTTCATATCCAACACTGCTTTTCCACTCCCTATTACCCACAAGGCAATGGTCAGGCCGAAGCATCCAATAAAAACATATTGAGAATCCTAAAGAAGACAGTCAATGATGCCGGTCGTGATTGGCATGTTCAATTGAATCCAGCATTATGGGCATATCGAACTAGCATTCGGACCCCTACAGGTGCAACTCCTTATTCATTGGTCTATGGTGCTGAAGCTATCTTACCTATTGAGGTCGAGATACCATCCTTACGAGTTTCATTGCACAATCTCATCGATGATGAAGCATACAGAGTATCTCGTCTTCAGGACTTAGAGTTACTAGATGAGAAGCGACAAGCTGCATACAATCACCTCAAAGCCTATCAGCAGCGCATGAGCAGAAGCTACAATCACCGAGTTAGATCTCGTACATTTGAGGTAGGTGATCTTGTTCTTCGAGAAAATCCTTGCAACCAACCAAATAGAGAACATCAAGGCAAGTTTGAATCAAATTGGCTCGGCCCATATGTTGTCACTGCTGTATTCGGGTCCGGGGCATATCAGTTGGCCACATCAGATGGAGAACCACTCGCAGATCCAATCAATAGCATGCACCTCAAACGGTTTTATACCTAAGGTGTACAAGGCATCAGGCTCCCTTGCATATCAGAAAATACCAAAAACATTCAGAAAATGTCATGAAGAAAATACAAAAACATTCAAAAAAGTAAAGAAAAATCATGCATCCAAACGGTGAACAACCACTCCGGTGGCACCTTGGGTAAGTGCGATGGTGAAAACCTGGCAAACAGGCGCCACTCGTAAAGGCTATGGCTCCATTGTCTTTCAGACTTGTTGCGATCACATCTACTTCATACATACATCCATCCATCCATCAACCATGGCTTGTTATTCCTCTGCAATTATGATAGTACTCCATACATCTTGCATCCCGCTTTTTCATAGTCATGTCTAAAACTGGGGGCAATGCCTTTAACCTATTGATGGAAGTGGATTCTACATTGTCTTATGATTCATTAAGTTCTTCATTCAAACAATCATCAAAAATCCAAAAACATTCAAAAATATCTCGCAAAAATACCAAAAACATTCAAAACAATTCAAAATCCAAAAACATCGACAAAACCATTGAAAAATCACACAAAAACATGGCAACACCTTGTACATACTCATCCATGCAGATACCAAAACAAACATTGCGACAAACTACTCACACAATGACCATTTACCAAACAACCACACAATCCACATCAACAATCCAAAACTGTCTTTAAAACAAGGATGCATCCTTCCTTACCAAAACAAAGACAAGATGATGTTTTCTTTGACAAGAAAATTCTGTTAGGCTATCAAATACTTGGTTGATTTGTGAGTAATTCATTTGTTTATCTGTATCGGGATCTTTTCAACATTGTTTTGTATCGTTTGTGCATTATTTCCGATGAAGTACTGGGGCATGTACTAATGGTGTCTACGTGGGAAGTTCACCAAGCTACATGATCTTATGCAAAAATGCAGTCATAGATCACTACGGCTTGCTGACTACAGCGTATACCTCGACCATATGAGCATGAACCATTACCAAGGATCCATATTCTTTATTCTTTATGTATATATTGTTTGTTTGCAGGTACAATTTTCTTTCTTTGGTTCCTCCTACCTCATCCAAATTGGATAAAGGTTTTATCTCTTATTACGGTATGCACTTGTCTCAGGATATGATCAGCCTAAGATCAAGGAGGACGTTCCAAGTCATGCATAAACGGAGATAATCCTTGTCTGTTCCGCAAGCAATACTCAGGTCAACTTGATCCATTATATCAAGTTGCTTGTATTAACTTGCTATATAAAAATCCATGTAAGAAATACTCTGGTCATCTTGAATCTTTATGTCAAGTTGCTTGTATTTTCTTACAACATTTTAAAGCTCAATGATGAAAAATAAAGCACCATGGATCGTCATTCCATCTCATTTGTATATATTGCATTTCGTTGCATTCCACCCATCCATACATTCATAATAGCTGCATATCATGCATACGTAGTCATAATAATGCATACTCTATTTTACTCATCTTCTTCCATAGGACTCGATCCTAGTCCTCCATATCTTCTATCTAACATCAAATCCCCCCTCACCCTCCCTATCTTGATCATCAACATCATCCTAATCCCTTCATCGCTTCCCATCCTCACTCATCCACAAAATTAAGCCAGTTACTCTATCTACACAGATACATCGACTCCCACACACCTAGACTATCAACAGATACTCTGATCAAGTATCTTCGGGTCTCAACAGGTAATCGATTATGGTAATCCTAGACTACATCAGGCATTTATCATAATGACCTAGTCTCAACGGGGCTGCCATGATTCCCCACAGCCATCCATCACATGCACACACTATCAATTGATCAACCAATCAAACACAATCCAACGGACAATTACATCAATTGTCTACGTCTCAACGAGTATTTTGTTTCATATACCTTGACTTCATCGGACAATTACATCAATTGTCTAAGTCACCATCAGGTCACTTTGATTCACTTACTTAGACTTTATCATGTTCAAGCGACCAACTGACTTCAACTGTCACGCTTTGACTTGACCGGGGCAATTAAACCGATTGCACCAGATTGTCCAACCAATTTTGATCAATTGTATAGCATCAATCAAAACCCCACACTACATCTGCTATGTATCTCTTGCATGACCTCAGGGTACTCACTGGCTTGTTGTTTCTTCATATTCATTCCATTTTCTCCCATTCTTTCATCATTAGTTCTAATTTCTTCTATTCTACATCCCCTCCACTTTTCATTCTTTTTCGAGAGATCGCCCGATTTTTCAAAAAAAAATTCGGCCCATCTCTCGAGGGGGCATACCACCCATTAAATTTACATTTTATGGGGCATTTCTTCACACCTATTTTTCTTTCTTTGAAACGACGCGATAAACTGCACCGTCTCAAAGAGGGGCAAATGTAGTCACATAAATCTGTCCACTTAATTAAATGAATATTTAATATTTATTTGATTATTTAACCATCAATTAATAATTAATTAAATTAATATATTTAATTAATTCATCTTAACCCTATTCTCCTATTAATTAAATAAATTATTCAATTTATTTGATTTAATTCACTTAACCAAATTCAGACCATTAATTAAATAAATAAATCATATTTATTTAATTAAATCTTCTCTCACATTTAAATAAATTAATATTTATTTAAAACCCCCAAAATCCCACCTCTCACATTTAAATAAATAAATCATTTATTTAAATCACCTTTATCCTCCACCCACTTGCATTTTCCTACAAATGCAAGTTGCACAATTATTTTAAATAAATAATTTATTTAAATCACCTTTATCCTCCACCCACTTGTATTTTCCTACAAATGCAAGTTGCACAATTATTTTAAATAAATAATTTATTTAAATCACCTTTATCCTCCACCCACTTGTATTTTCCTACAAAAGCAAGTTGCACAACTATTTTAAATAAATTATTTATTTAAAATCCTATTTATCCTCACCCACTTGAAACCTTTAATGGTTTCCCTTAAAGTAGTCAAACTTGATGGCTTTAAAGTCTTCAAACTTGATGGCTTCCTTCTATAGTTTTCTCAAGACTTTAATGGTTTTCCTTAAAGTCTTCAAGCCTTTAATGGTTTCCCTCAAAGTCTTCAAGCATTTTAATGCTTTATCTTCTTTTTCTCATTTAAATAAATTAATATTTATTTAAATATTTATCCAAATGCAAATTACACCATTTAATTGAAATAAATGATTTTATTTTAATTGAAAATACCAAAATTTCTCCCACTTGCATTTTCCTACAAAATCCACTTGTATGCCTAAACCCCTTCTAGATTCTTCTAAACCCTTCCTAATTAGCCTAATCCATCCCCTAAATATTGTCACATTCCTAAGCAAATTGGAGTCACTTCTCAAAGACTCCAAAGTCTTTGAAAAGCAATTAATGTTTTGTGTGTTCAACAAACTAACCATCAAAGTCTTTGATAACCATTGAAGGCTTTCAACCTTCAACCACTTAATCCCCAAAGTCTCCAATAACCATTAATGGTTACCTCAAACCCTCCCACATGGTTAAAACATTTGTTTTGACTCAACCTCTACCCAACCCAAAGGTCTCATCAAGTCTTTAATGCTTTGACCATGATTATCTCTTAATCATTTGCACAAAGGTTTATCCTTGGATTAACTCTTAATCCAATGGGTAATCTTAATTTAGACTTGACCCTTACCTTCTAGATAACCATGAGGTCTTCTCAGGCCTTTAATGCCTCCAACCTCTTCTCTCAACCCAATCCTATGTTGACACTTGTCACCATTTTATTGGTGCCAATTGTGCACATGGATCCCCAACTTTCAATCCTAACCCTTGTTAAGATTTCTCAATCTTAACCCTTCATTTCCCTATTTCTTCTATAAATAGAACCCTTCTCCTCAAGCAAAAGAGAAGCATTTTAGAGTATTGTTGTTATACTGGCATTAGCATAGAGCTTTTTCATAGCATCACTATCTACTCTTGCATAGTATTTGCTTATCATATTCAACCATCTTGAATCTCCATATGGCATCCATGGCTAGTGTTAAAAGCTAAGAGCTACACTCATTTGGGACTTGGAGAGGAGAGGAACAAGGGAGGAGCAACTATGAGCATCTTGATTAGCTATTTCATTTTATGTTTATATGCTTTCTATTTCATTCTTAATATCTCTCTTGATATGCCTGTTTAGGATAATCTTTTGTTGCTAACACTAACGTTTGTTTCTTGTGCTCTTGTGTGTGTTGCCATCAAACAGATTTTCTAATCCTTTTTGCAGAGCATCAGTTATCATTAATGGATGGATTTTCTAGCTATAATCAAATCAGGATTGCACCTAAGGATCAACACAAAACATCATTCACTTATTCGTGGGGAACTTTCTGTTGGAATGTCATGCCCTTCGGGCTAAAAAATGCAGGTGCTACATATCAAAGAGCAATGACCACTATCTTTCATGATCTCATGCACATAACTGTGGAAGATTATGTTGATGATCTCTTGGGTAAATTAGTAGATAGAGATACACATTTGGACATACTTTCAGTCATCTTTGATCGGTTGGAAAAATACAAAGTAAGATTAAACCCCAAGAATTGTGTCTTTGGAGTAACCTTTGGGAAGCTCCTAGGATTCATTGTATCCAAAAGAGGAATCGAAGCCGATCTAGCAAAAGTCAAGGCTATCTTGGACATGCCGCCACCCAAAAATATCAGTCAACTTTGATCCTTACAAGGGAGACTCCAGTCTATACGAAGATTCATAGCACAACTTGTAGATAAGTGTAATCCTTTTCAGCACCTGCTACATAAAAACATCAAATTCAAATGGGATGAAAACTGTCAACAAGCTTTTCAAATGCTCAAAGATTATCTCTTGAATCTGCTAGTTTTGATGCCACCAGTTCCAGATAAGCCTTTGCTACTATACATATCAGCTACTCCAATAGCACTGGGGGCACTCTTAGCGCAACAAAGCATTGAAGGCAAGGAAAAGGCAGTATACTATATCAGTCGCACATTGGTGGGATATGAGCTAAACTACACACCAATTGAGCGTTCATGTCTCGCTGTGGTCTTTGCTTCACAAAAATTATGACATTACATGCTTACTCATAAGACTAAGTTAGTTACAAGGATAGATCCGTTGAAATATCTCCTCAATAAAGCAACACTTACTGGGCGGCTGGCCAAATGGGTAATGATCCTTAGTGAATTCGACATCGAGTATGTGGATAGAAAAGAAATAAAAGGACAAGCCATCGCGGATCAATTAGCAGATGCCCCCATAATTGATGATGTTCCTCTAAATTCAGAATTTTCAGACGAATCCATTTTAACAATATCACATGCAAGGCCATGGCAACTATACTTTGACGGTTCATACACACAGCATGGGGCAGGAGCTGGTATTCTCTTTATAACTCCTCAAGGAGATTCTATACCAAAATCATACTGCTTATCATTTCCTTGCACTAACAATATAGCGGAATACGAGGCATTAACAACTGGATTACGAATTGCAGTTCAGTGGAAGATCCAGGAACTTCATGTTTTTGGGGATTCCCAACTTGTCATCCGTCAAGCAACTGATGATTACCAAACAAAAGATGAAAAATTACTGCCTTACAAACAAATGGTGGATGATTTGAAACAACATTTCACAAAGATAGATTTTGAGCAGATACCAAGAGAGCAGAATCATGCTACAGATGCCATGGCTACAATTGCTTCACTGATTGATCTACCTCAAAATGAGACTTTCTATGAGTTCTTGGTGGACAACTTGTTGGTTCCTTCATATAAGATCACTCCTACTGAAATGATATGCGTTGTTGGTCCTGAATCCCAGTTATATGGTCCCATCTTCACATACCTTCGCAACAATACTCTACCTCCTGATCTATGAAATAACCAACGTCACACTTTTATTCGCCAATCCTCTCAATATGTCATTTTAGCTGATATCCTATATCGGCGAGGTCTAGATGGCACTCTTCTTAGATGTTTAGAAAGCGATGAAGCTCAGATTGTGTTATGTGAAGTGCATGAAGGGATATGTGGTCCACATGCTAGTGGTCCTACCTTGGCCAAGAAACTCATTAGGATTAGATATTACTGGCCCAATATGGAAAAAGACTCATATCAGTTTGTCAAGAAATGTAAGCAATGTCAAATTCATGGCGACCTCATACATGCGCCAGCACAAGAACTACAACCACTTGCGTCTCCTTGGCCCTTTTGTCAGTGGGGACTCGATCTCATAGGCAAGATTCACCCTCCTTCTTCCAATGGTCATAAATTCATTATCACAGCCACAGAGTATTTCACAAAATAGATTGAAGCCATGCCTCTCACACAAGTCAGTGGAAAGCAAATTGCTACCTTCATCCTTAACTATATCATTTGCCGATATGGTATTCCTGTTTCCATTATCACTGATAACGGGCTTCCCTTCAAAAATCAGGATGTTCGTGAACTCTATGACCGCTTCCATATTTCCCATCGTTTCTCCACACCATATTACCCCCAAGGTAATGGCCAAGCTGAGGCGTCTGATAAAACAATCCTTAAAATCCTCAAGAAGACAGTCGACGACGCTGGCAGTAATTGGCATATCCAACTCAATCCTGCACTTTGGGCCTACCGCACAAGTGTCCGCACACCTACAGGAGCTACACCCTATTCACTTGTTTATGGCACTGAAGCCATCTTGCCTATTGAGGTTGAGTTACCCTCTTTACGGGTCTCTTTGCAAAACATCATCACTGATGAAGATTACAGGGTCTCTCGCTTACAAGAACTAGAACTGCTGGATGAACGGAGACAAACTTCTTTTAATCATCTCAAAGCTTACTAACAACGAATGAGTCGCAGCTACAATCACAAGGTCAAGCCTCACACATTTGAGGTAGGTGACTTGGTTCTCAGAGAAAACCCCAAGAATCAGCAAGACAAAGAGAAGAAGGGAAAGTTCGAACCAAATTGGCTTGGTCCTTACATCGTTACAGCAGCATATGGATCTGGGGCATATCAGCTCTCAACTACAGAAGGTGAACCTTTGGAGGATCCTATCAATAGCATGCACCTTCGCAGGTTCTACACATAGCTCTTCGGAATATCCTAATTCGAAAATACAAAAAAAATCAAATTTTTTTTTTTCAAAAATACAAAAAAATTATAAAACAAAAAAATCGTTACTTGGTGAAAACCTAGCAAACAGGTGCCTTGTGACACAAAAAACATTGAAAAATCAAAAAAAGTAAAGAGAAATAATTTCGTCCAATGGTGAAAACCACTTCGGTGGCACCCTGGGCAAGTACCATGGTGAAAACTGGGTCACCATCGCCATGCGTAGAGACATTGCTCCTCCCTCCTTCAGGATTCACTTTCATCCTTTCACTTTGCACACACTCATGACCAATTCATCCATAATAAACTTACCCATTCCCATCATGGCTTGTTATTGATCTACCCGAGATTGGTTAGCCATTTATAATAACCTTCATTTTCATCTCTTTCCATTCATAATAAATCAGATCCTATCTGTGGCTAAAGCAAATCCTACATCTAGTGATGGGTGTGGAACTAAGAACATCACATGTTTTGAGGAGTATAGTTTCTTCCAACTTCCTTCAGTCTATTCGCGCACAATCCGCAATAAAGAAATATTTGCATCACAGATCCACAATAAAGTTTCATCTTCTCCGCAATAAAGTATCAGCTTCATGGAATCAGTCAGTCTCAGATGAGATAGTAGCAACAATGAGCTTCAACAAATCAAATCTTTCAACAGACTCAGACAACATATGGTTCAGTGCTATCTATCCTTTTTGTGAAAGTAAACATTGTGACCACAATCAAATAAGACTTATACAAGTGACAAGAGACACTAAACTTGAGGACTATAGTGGATGTTGGTGTCGAGTCTTGGTTTTCTTTTGATTTTATCTTTTGGTGACATGTCTTTTAGCTTTTCTAGGATGTCTCTGACTAGAGATTCTATCTCCAGGATGTCTTTGACTAGAAAGGCAAGGATGGGGTATCGTCACCTATTTGCATTTGCTATCTGTGGATTGTCTCTTAGTAATGCTATGAGTAGTCCAAGGATATGAGGACACTGTGAGTCTAGTATGAACTGGGGCATTCCTTGTTTGTGACTGTCTTATCTCCATGCAAATGGGTACAATGACTTTCTGGGTCGAACATATACCTCGATTGTCATAACCTACTTGCCATAATAAAGCTCAATGATGATAACGCACAAGAAGCTCTTTCACATTCATATCTTCTATCTTTCATCTCCCTTTCTTGATTGACTTCCATCGTCCTTCTTGAGTCCGCGTAGCCTACTATCACATGACTGAGTATAATGACACACCAAACACATTTTGCATTTCATGAAGTTTGCACCTGCATTACCACATATAAGCATTTCATACATACATATAGATATCACAACTGCATCACATCCTGCACACAACATCTATTAGCACAATTTACATTTACATTATTATATTCATCTGCATTACATACATTCACATTTGCATCATGCATCACATATACAACATAAAAGAACAAAAATATTGCATTGCATCATGTACATATTAGTATCCATATCATAAGCATCACATAAAACGTAAATTGTAAAACATCTCATCACATAGGTACACATGCATATAGCTGCCGCAAAAATGAATCATCTCATATATATAATCAAAAGTGTCATGATACAATGATGTCAAAAAAATCATATGGCTACAAAATCACCCGCAGGTGTCTACATCATCATACAAAAATGGTACAATACTGATACATAGGGAGCCCTCTAAGGCTATGATGAATTCCCTCCCTCGGAGCCACCTGGCCTCGACAGAATCTGAGCCCCCGAAGGACCTGCCCCAGGATCATCCCTCCTATCCCCTCTATCTAGTGGTGGTGGAGGACCCATAACCCCACCACTCGATGACTATCTCCTCCGGCTCCCTCCCGTAGCTGTCGCTATCCGCGATGGTCTATGGAAGCTCCTTTCCTGCCCGCAAGACATATGCATAGCCTGCCCCTATGTCCTCCACTGCCTGTCTCCCTTCCCTCAGCGCTGTCTCAGCCTCTGTGTAGCGCTGAATCGCCTGATCTCTCTCCCGCTCAGTATCCCTGAGCCTCGTCCTGAGCCGGTCTCTCTCCCTCTCTGGATCCTGTATCTCATCTGCCTGGCCCTGGTAGATCTCCCTGAGCTCAATCAGCTCATCCTCCTCTGGATCCCCCCCCTCTGCCTCTGCTGGTGGCTCTCCCTCTACGGGTGCCTGCCCCGGTACCTGTACCTGTATTGGTGCCTGTACAGGTACCTGTCTCTGTACATGCCTCGGTCCCTGTACCTGTCTCCATCCTTACTCCTATGCCTGTACTGGCACCTGTCCCTGTACCTGTCCCTGTCTCTGTGCCTATGCCCCGGAACCCTATACTGCTAGTACCTGTAGGGGCAATCCACCACGACCCCTCACCACCTGAGCTGGTCTCTCCTGTCCACCCTCCCTCTGAGGTGCAACCCTCCTCTCCCCAACTACTCCCCTCTGCCTCCGTCAGCCTCTGCCCCCATCACCTCCACCATCATCATCATCGTCTCCACCTCCATCTCCCTCCAGTAGCTCTCCTGGATCTGTCAATCGGGGGAATGGATGCTCTGCCCAATATGCTGTATACTCAGCATCCATCCCGACATCCTCGATCTTCGGCCACATATCCCAAGGTAGAGGCACCATCTCTGCTAGCTGTGTAAGTGCCTAATCATATGATAGTAGTGGCCCAAACTGCGCCTGATCCCTAACTGTGTGGGCATACATGCCCGAGCCTCATGGCATCCTCTAGATCCTGCCATACTGCCTGCACACCCTGTCCACCAGCTGTCTCTCTAATACATAGAGCATCCGCCCAATCAGGTACCTGCTCCAGAAGGTGTAGGGTAGTTTCACTACGTCATCCTCCCACTCCTCGCATCCCAGATATGGTCTCCAGATGACCACATCAATGTCATTGATCACTCGCCACCAATGCTCTAACCTGCCAATCCGCGGCTGTGATGTGATCATGTCATATAGATGTATCAGTCGAGTAATTGGCAGATGCTCATAGGCCCATACCTGCAGCAATGTCACTCCACAGCCCAATCCCACTAACCCGTGATAGACAAACTGGTGAAGCTCATAATACAAATGGGCTAACACACATGGTCCCCAGGCGTATCTGGTGTGCTACATCACTAGTGTCTCCAGTGCTCCTCCCCAGCCCACAGCCAATCCCCGTGTCGCCCTGTCTGGACATAAGAACCCACTGATCGCTCTTTTGATCACGACCGGCAATGCTAACCCTATGGCTATCATGGTGTCCCATGCCACATGTCCTGCCCTCATCTCTAATCTGGGATCCTGAAACACCCGTCTCAATGCCTCCTGATCTCCATCACGATCATATGGAATCAAATCTCCATCAATCGGTATCCGCAGAATCTTGTAGACATCCTCCAAGGTGATTGTCATCTCCCCCATCGGCAAATGGAAGGTGCACGTCTCAGAGTGCCATCTCTCAGCAAGCGCAGTCAGCAAACCCATGTTTGCCCGAAACTCAGGCACAAATAATACATGTCTCAAGCCCATCGCCTCGATGGCAGCTCACTCCTCAGCTGTTAGCTCAGGTCACAATCTCTAAGTCAACGGGAATCTCTCTCATGACTCCAGCATCGGCAAATACTCCTGCAGTCAAGCAAATCAATCATGTCAGTCATGGTGGCATTCATTGTTCATCACAAAATGCTACTTTTTATCTAAATGCATATGGTTATCTATCCTAGTGACACTCCCTATTCATCACAAAGTGTTGCTTCTATCCTAGTAGTACTCCCTGTTCATCACAAATTTTTCTTCACATTTGCACTCCCTGTTCATCACAAAGTGCTGCTCATACTTTGGGTACTCCCTGTTCATCACAAAGTACTCTATCCTGGTACTCACTATTCATCACAAAGTGCCTTGATCTATCCTAGTCTTACTAGAGGACCTGCTTGAGTGTATCCTCTCAGTAGCTTATCCAATCGACAGCGTATGTTCATCACAGAACTGCCAATTTGACCTAGAAGACAAAACCTTGCATTTTTCAAACGCAGACGTGCTTGACTGACATAAACATGCCTATAGACTGCACAGATGCGCCTATACAACACAGACGCGCCCGTATAACACAAATGCGCTCATGCTACTCATAAATGTGACTCGACATCATAGATGCCCCTGCACATCGTAGACGCACCCGCATTCGACTCAAACGTGGTTCTAGACACAGACGTGCCTGGCACCGACACAGATGCGCCTGGCGGACATAGACGTGCCTGACACCGACACAAACGCGATTAAACAGTTTTGGACATTTTTTAACTCTACTTCTAAGCGCATTTATTTCTCTAACTAGCATGCATTAATGACAAAATTAAATGCGTCAAAGTACAAGGAGGTTTGGCGGTACTTACCAGCTCTCTTGCCTCTGCTGGCCTTTGGAATTGGCGAACACGGTCGAATCTGTACACGAAAGCCATCGCTGCTGACTGCTCCTGCTCTTTTCTCACTCTGCACTTTGATCTTGTGAAGGTGTAGATGACAATGAGGATGTCTTTTCCCCATGGTCTATGTTATAGCCTATCCTAGCCCTCGCCCTTGTTTCCTGAGTCAGTCTTCTTCATCCCGTGACTTTGTCACTTTATTCGGTCAGTCCATTCTATCCCGTTTTTCTTATCGAGAGATTGTCTGCAAGCTTTTTAGACATTTTCATCTAATCTCTCGAGGGGGCATATCATTCCCATCTTGGGGCAACTCTATATCAGTTCATCTTATCTTCTTTGAAACAACGCGACAAGCCACATTGTCTCAAAGAGGGGCAAAATGTAGACACTCAAAATTGTCATGTCTAATTAAATAAATATTTTTATTTTATTTAATTATCTAAGCCTAATTCTTCTATTAATTAAATAAATCTTTATTTATTTAATTAATTCATTTATCCTCTTCTAGCCTTATTCCTCATTTAAATAAATACATTTATTTATTTAAATTATCCCTTTCCTAAATTAAATAAATATCTTATTTATTTAATTGATCCCATTTCCTCTATTTAATTAAATGAATCTTTATTTATTTAATTAATTCATTAGCTTTTTCTACACATGACAAATGTCATTCATCTCTTAATTCCTACACTACCTACCTCTTTCATTATTTTATTATTTCTTTTACCTACCCTCTAATGCTAGCCGACCTCCTTTTTACACCTCTCAATCTTATCCCTTCATTTCATATAGTGTCTTCTATTTAAGGAGATGCTTTCTTCATTATCAAACCGTAATGATCATTTTGGCTACACTACGATTCTACTTGCAACCACATTCCATTCTTTGTTGAGCTCTTGTGCACAT
Source organism: Cryptomeria japonica (assembly GCF_030272615.1). NCBI lineage: Eukaryota > Viridiplantae > Streptophyta > Pinopsida > Cupressales > Cupressaceae > Cryptomeria > Cryptomeria japonica. The sequence goes on along the minus strand of NC_081414.1, from coordinate 887,234,042 downwards.
AAAATCTGAGAGCAAATATATCAAGCAAGATCAATGGAGATAGGAAGAATGGAGATCAAAACCCTATTGGACATGTGATGGTATAATCTTTGTGATTTTGTTTTATTTGCATTGTCTTAGGTAATCTTCATATGTTATGGTGGATCTTTGTTGATTGTTAGGCTAGGGTTTGGTGGTTGAATTCATTTAGCCTTTCAATTTTGTTATTATTGTATCCATTTTCACCATAAACAGCAATGATTATGACATGTATGATTATTGTATGAAGACAATTTCAAGTGATTATGATGAATTGATGTAACAGTTTTTGTCTAGAGAATGAGTAATTATATTTCATATAATGCAAAGCATGTGATGAGTTACTAAGTTTGATGAAGCAGTGATCAAGGAGTGATTGAGGTTTTCTTGATTGATGTGCAAATATTGCTATGTAACCTAATGGTCATACTTGAACTGACTTGTTTGTAATATCTAAAAGAATTAAGTTTTTGTTGTGTTACCAAGCTACTTGATTTGTTTATAAAGTCAATGAGTTGTTTAGTTTTAAGAGTTGGCAAAAAGTTGGCAAAGATTAGTTGAGTGTGTGGTTGCTAAACCGGATGATGTATCTGTAGTTTGAGTAAAGGTAGATAGGAGCATGAAAAAGATCTGATCAAGCAAGTGTAGTGCTATTCAAACAGATCAACAAACTCTTGTTGTTTTCTAACAATTACAGCAGAACTGAAATCCCGTAACTGAGTAAGCTCTAACAAGTTTGTTACTATTTAAATCCTCTAATAAGGTGATCCATTAGCTTGGATTTTCAAATCCTCTACCGAGGTTACTCCTTATATGGTATTTCTTCTAACAAGGCATTGTATTCAATCCCTTAACTGGGTGGTCCCTAATAGGATCTGTTCTTAATAGGACTTTTATAAAGCTTTAACAAGGTGAACTTCAAAAGAGTTCAGATAGGTATCTTGTGAGTCTCATATCACCATGGTTTTTCTCATTTGGGTTTCCACGTCAAAAATATTTGTGTCAAGTGGTGAATGTTTTTCTGGTTATGTTCTTATGGTTGATTTACTTAACTACTTTGATAAGTGATGATAACTGGAAGCATTGAGAAATGAAGTCTATTGACATGAAAAATAATTTGGATTTTTATGACTTTGAAGTTATATAGTGTTAATTTGTTGTAACAGTCAACCGGTTTATCTTATGAGTTTTTATCTTGATAGTGGTATTGCATTGATAGTTCTAAGTTTACTTTGAGAGATTGATTTTGAGTTTGGGAAAGGTATTATCAGTTTTTCTATCTACTGATTCACCCCACCCCCCTCTTAGTAGTCGATCATATACTTATTCTTTCATCATACCATCAATTGGTATCAGAGCTATCTGGTCCTCTCAGGTCTAAGCCCAACAGCTTGAGGTAAAGATCTTGTAGATCATGATGAAGAGGGAAGGTCCAAAGTTTAATAGAGAGAACTATAGGATATGGAGTGATAGTGAAAATTTATATCAAGAATCTAGGAAGTCAGTATTGGGAACATGTTGATACTAAATATATTGCACCTACTAGGATTTTGACTGATGATCAGAAGAAAGAGCAACAAGAAAATTATCAAGCATTAGAGGCTATTATTAGTTCGTTGTCTGATGTAGAGTATGTAGATGTTCATGGTCTATAGACTACATATGAGGTATGGAAAAAACTTGAAGAGATTTATAGAAGCGATGAACATGTTAAGATTAGTAAAGAAGAGAGTCTAAGAGGAAAGTTTGATGACATGTGGATGGCTGAAGGTGAGAATATACAACAGTCTGGTCAAAAAATAAAAGCAATAATCAGTGAGATTAAGAATGTAGGAGGTAAAGTGGAAGATGCCACAGTGATCAGTAAGGTACTGAGAACCCTTCTACTGGTCTATGCTATCTGAGTTGCAACCATTCAGGAACTAAAGTCCATTGACAGAACTAAGGTAACTCTTGACTCCATCATTGGCAAGCTTACTACTTTTGAACTAAATGGTTATGATGGTAGTGTACAAAAATTAGAGTCTACATTTAGAGCTTTTGTTTCTAACTCATCTATGAGGAAAAGTAGAGATGCTAGTCACAGTTATGAATCTAGATACAACAGGGAAGCTAATGATGAAGATAGTTTAGCTGAGCTTGAAGCATTGTTGGCCAAGTAGTTGCCTAGAGGTATAGGTAAATATAGAGGTAAATTACCTTTGAATGTTTTGCATGCAACAAGATTGGACACTATTGAAATGTGATGACTAATCAGCAAAGTACTGTACACTCAGCACGTATCCTCGCCGGGGTCTGGGGTCGGGCCGGGCCCCGGACAGGGGTTTGGGGGCGGCAGCCCCAGAGAAAATTTTTTTTTATCGTTTTTCATTGATGAAAACCGACATTGTAATAAAACCCTAAAAAGGCCGACTTTGTTTGTTGCCCTAAAAATGCATGTTATAAGTGGCTGGGATGCTTAAGGCATTGTAAGGTTGATGTACTATTTTTGCTAGATAATAAGAAAGATTGGACGGCTGTGTATGGTGGATGTAACCCATTCTGGGTGAACCACGTTAAATCTCTGTGTTATCTGTGTCTTGTTCTATTTCTTTATCTTTTGTATTTAAATCTGCATATAATTGTTAGTTCATATTTGCTTCGGATCTGTTTGAAACCCTAACAATTGGTATCAGAGCGAGGTTTTCTGTAAATTGGCAGGACTTTTAGATTTGAGTGGGAGCAATGGAGCATTCCAAATTCAAGGTCGAAAAGTTTAACGGCTAGAATTATCAGTTATGGAAAATGCAGATGACGATTACCTATATCAAAAAGATTTGTGGCGGCCATTGGAAGGAAAAGCAAAGAAACCGATCACAATATCAGATGAAGAGTGGGACATTTTAGATAGAAAGGCACTGGGATCCATTCGATTGTGTCTTGCGTTGTTTGTAGCATTCAATATAATAGAAGTAAAAATGACTGTAGATTTGATGGCAACATTGGCTAAGCTGTATGAGAAACCCTCAGCTTCGAATAAGGTATTTCTTATGAAGCGTTTGTTTAATTTGAAAATGAGTGAGGGAGGATCTGTAGTGGAACACTTAAATGAATTTAATACAATTACCAGTCAATTGTCTTCGGTAAAAATTACCTTTGCAGAAGAGGTTAGGGCTCTCTTGATTTTATGTTCTTTACTAGAAAGCTAGAATAGCTTGGTTATGGCTGTAAGTAACTCTGTCTCTGGTAAAAATACTTTGGTATTTGATGATATTGTTGGTGTTATCCTAAGCGAGGAAATGCGAAGGAAAAGCACAGGTGAGACTTCAACATCATCGGGTAGTGTTTTGAATGTGGAGAACAGAGGAAGATCAAAGGAAAGAGGAAAAGGTCCTGGGAATGAGAAGTCACGAGGGAAGTCAAAGAAAGGACGCTCTCAATCTAGAGGAAAGAAAGATTGCTGGTACTGCGGAAAACCTAGTCATCTAAAGAAAGACTGTTGGTCTCAGAAAAACAAAGAAGGAGACAAAAATGAAAATGACAGTAAGGAAGCTAATATTGCAAGTAATACTTTACAAGATGCTTTAATCTTATGTTTGGATAATGTTAATGATTCCTGGGTAATAGATTCTAGGGCTTCATTTCATGCTACACCCCATAGAAAATATTTTCTAGATTATGTTCAAGGTGATTTTGGATAGGTATATTTGGGTGATGATAAGCCCTATCAAATTGTTGGAAAAGGAAAAATAAAGATCAAGTTGCAGAATGGTAATGACTGGTTTCTGTAGGAGGTAAGACATGTTCCTAATTTAAGAAGAAATTTAATTTCTGCAGGGCAACTAGGTAGTGAAGGTTGCATAGTTACCTTCTCAGACAGTATGTGGAAGGTCACTAAAGGATCATTAGTAGTAGCTAAAGGTGTGAAGGTAGGCACATTATATCTGTGTACTGGTAACACTTACTCTACCTTAGCTGCTACAGATAAAGTTACTGCAGGGACAACAACAATAAATTTTGCAAGAACAAATTCGATAATGTGGCACCATAGGCTTGGGCACATGAGTGAGAAAGGGATGAAAATCCTTCACTCCAAAAATCTATTGCCAGGACTAAAGAAGATTGATTTAGAGTTCTGTGAAAACTGTGTTTATGGTAAACAGAAAAGAGTCAGATTTCTCAAAGTTGGGAAAGAAAAGAAGAGTGAGAAGTTAGAGCTTGTACATTCAGATGTATGGGGACCGGCTCAGGTATCATCTCTTGGTGGCTCTTGTTATTATGTTATTTTTATTGATGACTCAACCAGAAAAACATGGGTATATTTCCTAAAACAAAAATCAGATGTTTTTGAAACTTTTAAGAAATGGAAAACTTTGGTTGAGAATGAGACAGGAAAAAAACTGAAGTGTCTCAAATCGGATAATGGAGGTGAGTATTGCAGCAAAGCATTTGAAGATTACTGTTCCTTAAATGGGATTCGAAAGAAGAAGACAGTTCCAGGAACTCTACAGGAAAATGGTGTGTCAGAGAGAATGAATAGGAACATCATGGAACGTGCGAGGAGCATGAGATTGCATGCTGGATTGCCCTTACATTTTTGGGTAGATGCTGTACATACTGTTGTCTATTTGATAAATAGAAGACCTTCAACCCCTTTGGATGGTGGTATTCTAGAGGAGGCATGGACTGGTAAAAAGGTAAATTATTCTTTTCTAAAAACTTTTGGTTGCGAAGCTTTTGTCCATGTTGATAAAGAAAACAGAACCAAGCTTGATGCTAAATCTCAGAAATGTACCTTCATTGGATATGGGATAGATGAATATGGCTATCAGTTATGGGATTTTGAAAATTAGAAAATAATTAGAAGTAGAGATGTTATATTCAATGAGAAGGTTATGTATAAAGAACAGATGCAGGAAAAGAAGCATGAACAGGACAAACAAGAATATGTGGTGTTGGATGAGGTTCCTGAAAATGAAATGCCACAGGTACCTGATGCTCAGCAACAACAGATTGTCCCACAAACTCCTACAAGTGTTAGATGTTCTACGAGGACAAGTAGACCCCCTGAAAGATTTTCTCCTTCTTTGTATTCTATTTTATTAATGGATTCTGGTGAACTAGAAGAATATGAAGAAGCAATGCAGGTGGATGCCAAACAACAGTGGCAGCTAGGCATGAAAGAGGAGATGGACTCCTTAATGAAAAATAAGACTTGGGACTTAGTCCCTTTACCTGCAGAAAAAAGAGCCTTGCCTAACAAATGGGTTTATCAGTTGAAGGAGGAGGAAGGAGGTCAGAAAAGATATAAGGCCAGACTTGTGGTAAAAGGTTTTGCACAGAAAAAGGGTATAGATTATGATGAAATATTTTCTCCAATTGTAAAAAAGACTTCAATTAGAACTGTACTTAGTCTTGTGGCTGCAAATGATTTACATCTTGAACAATTAGATGTCAAAAAAAATTTTTCTCCATGGAGATTTGGAGGAGGAAATTTACATGATGCAACCACAGGGATATGAGGTCAAAGGTAAGGAGAACTTGGTGTGCAGGTTGAAGAAAAGTCTGTATGGCCTAAAGCAAGCACCCTGACAATGGTATTTAAAATTTGATAGTTTCATGGCTGAACACAATTATCATAGATCTCATTCAGATCATTGTGTATATTTTAAGAGATTTGATAATGGCAGTTATATTATTTTGTTGCTTTATGTTGATGACATGCTTGTTGCTGGGTCTAACATGCAACATATAAATGATCTTAAACAGAAATTAGCCAGGTCATTTGCTATGAAGGATTTGGGTGCAGCTAAGCAAATTCTTGGTATGAGGATTACACAGGACAAGAAAAATAGAACCTTGAATTTGTCCCAAAGTGAGTATATAAAGAAGGTGTTGAAAAGATTTAACATGTAGGATGCAAAAGCAGTTAGTACACCTTTGGCTAGTCATTTCAAATTGACTAAGGAGATGTGCCCAAAGGCACAGGAAGAGGTTAATAAAATGTCTAACATCCCGTATTCATCAACTGTTGGCAGTTTGATGTATGCAATGGTATGCACAAGGCCAGATATTGCACATGCAGTGGGAGTTGTGAACAGGTTTATGAGTAATCTGGGTATGGAACATTGGAATGCTGTGAAATGGATTCTTCGGTATTTGAAAGGAACTACTACGAAGGCATTATGTTTCAAAGGATCTAATGCTGCTCTAAGTGGATTTGTTGACTCTAATTTGGCTGGTGATATTGATTCATGGAGGAGTACTATAGGGTATGTTTTTACTATAGGGGGAACTGCAGTCAGTTGGATTTCTAGGCTACAAAAGGTTGTTGCACTTTCAACCACTGAAGCTGAGTATGTTGCTGCTATAGAAGCTAGCAAAGAAATGATTTGGTTGCAATATTTTCTGAAGGAATTGGGTCAGACACAAGAGGATAGCCCATTATATACTAATAGCCAGAGTGCCATTCATCTTGCGAGGAACTCTGCTTTTCATTCAAGGACAAAGCACATTCAGCTCAGGTACCACTTCATCCAGACTGTTTTGGAGGAGGGTCAGTTATGGCTTGAGAAGATTCACACAAGTGAGAATCCTGCTGATATGTTCACAAAGGCAGTTCCACAGGAGAAGCTGATTTCTTCATCAGTTTCTGTTGGTCTTCTTGATTGATAATTGTGGAATTTATACCAGTCAAGTCCTAGTGTTTTATCCAGCAGATGTTTTATGTACAGTGGTGTCGTGTAGTATCAGTTTCCAAGTGGGAGATTGTTCGGTGTGGAGCCTAATCAGTCTCCAAGTGGGAGATTGTTGAAATGTGGCGACTGATCAGCAAAGTACTGTACACTCAGCACGTATCCTCACCGGGGTCCAGGGCCGGGCCGGGCCCCGGGCAGGGGTTCGGGGGTAGCAGCCCCCGAAAATTTTTTTTTTGGCCTTTTTTCGTTGATGAAAACCGACATTGTAATAAAACCCTAAAAAGGCTGACTTTGTTTGTTGCCCTAAAAATGCATGTTATAAGCGGTTGGGATGCTTAAGGCATTGTAAGGTTGATGTACTATTTTTGCTGGATAATAAGAAAGATTGGACAGCTATGTATGGTGGACGTAACCCATTCTGGGTGAACCACGTTAAATCTCTGTGTTATCTGTGTCTTTTTTATTTCTTTATCTTTTGTATTTAAATCTGCATATAATTGTTAGTTCATATTTGCTTTGGATCTGTTTGAAACCCTAACAGACACATAGCTGCTAGTTGTTCTAATGGTGATAATGAGCACAAATGAGAGAAATTCAAGAAGTATAACAGTAAAGGAAAAAGAGATTGTCTGAATGTTGTTGATGGTGGTATCACTGATGAAGAATCTGATGGTGATGCTAATGAAAACATTATGTTTGTAGCTATTAAAGAAGAGATATCAGACCAAAAGACATTAGTATCCAGGATGGATAACTTTGATGATTGGATCATTGATAGTGGTTGTTCACATCATATGACTGGTGATCAAAGCAAATTTCTTTTTTTGAATGAATTTGATGGCAAAGTTGTAAGATTTGGTAATGATACACCCTACGTGGTTAAAGGTAAGGAAACTATTTATCTTAATGGAAAGAGAAGTGTAGATGATGTCTACTAGGTTGAAGGTCTAAAGCACAATCTTTTGAGTGTGGCACAACTCAATGACATAGGATACCCATTCAAGTTTAAGAATGATATGTGCAAAATCTATGGCACCAAAGGTGAACTGATTGCAACTGGGAAATAAACTAAAGGTAACCTGTTTCACCTTAATCCTAAAGTTAGCAACTATTTAATTGCAAACATAGATGATAGTTGGCTTTGGCATAGGAGATTTTGTCATATAAAATTTGATAACATTGTTAAAGTGAGTAAGTCCAAGACAGTGAGAGGTTTGCCTCAATTGGACAAACCAGTTAATTCTCTATATAAATAATGTCATTTGGGAAAGATGACATCCTCAACTTTCAAGAGAAAATATTTTTCAGTAGAAAATTTATTAGATTTGGTTCATATAGATCTTTATGGACCAATAAGGACAAAAATTATTCAAGGTGATAGATATTTTATGATTTTCATTGATGAGTGCTCAAGGATGATGTGGGTCACATTCTTGAAGGATTAGAATTTATCTTTTGGTAAGTTCAAGGCATTCAGGGCCTTGGTTGAGAAGGAAAGCAGTAAGAAGATAAAGTGTTTGAGGATAGATTAAGGCAGTGAATTTACTTCTAAGGAATTCACTAGATATTATGAAGAAAATAGTATCAAATGACAACTTTCTATGCAAAGGACACCATAGGAGAATGGTATCATAGAGAGAAACAACCAATCAGTTGTTGAAGCTGCTAGGACAATGTTGATAGAAGGAGGTGTAGCGAAATTTTTTTGGAAAGAAGCTATCAACACAACTATCTACACTATGAACCGGATTCTGGTAAAAAGAGGTAAGTACAAGACTCCTTATGAATATTGGTATGGAAGATCACCTGATGTTAATTATTTCAAGATATCTGGAAGCAAATGTTTTATTAAGAAAGGTGATTATATTAGGAAAATTGAAGCTAAAAGTGATAAAGGTATATTTCTTGGCTATTCTACCAAGAGTAAGGCCTACAAGTGTTTTAACAACCTAACACAGAGAATTATTGAGAGTATTGATGTACGTGTGGATGAATATCCTGAAGTATCATAGGAAACTAGTTTGGAGAAAAAAGATGAAGATCCTTTCATTTTGTTTTTGGAATTAAAAATTGTGAAATCTGAAACCGGCAAACCAAATACTGATGTACTAGTTGAACTAGAATAGATAAATTTAGAAGAAGATGATGTTAATGAAGAAGTTGAACCTGAAGATAATGATGATGTTATTCCAAGATATGTGAGACTAAATCACAATCATGAACAAATTATTGGGGATAAGGATGCTAGAGTACTAACCACAAGAAGAATCAAAGAGAATCCTTGCATGATCTCCACTATTGAACCAAGAATTGCTAAGGAAGCATTTGGTAATGATCATTGGGTTAAATCTATGGAGAAGGAACTAGATCAAATTGAGAAGAACAACACATGGACCCTAGTACCCCGACCAGTAAATAAAATTATGATAGATATTAAGTGGGTATTAAGGAACAAGTTGAATGAACATGCTGATGAATAATAAGAGGGGGGGAGTGAATTAGTATGCCAAAAATCTTTGCACTTAAACACTTTGCAAGACTAATAGTAAACCGGTAAAATAGTTTAGCAGATAAACCAATTAACACACATGCAAACCAAATAGCTAATAATGCATTCACCCACAAAAGCACAAACACCATAACACAAGAGATTTTGATGTGGAAACCCAAATGGGTAAAACCACAATGAGATGGAACTCACAAGTAACTATCTATAGAATAGGAACCAGATCAGTTAAGGTCAGACTGGTTAAGGTCTTACAATGTTCTTTACCAGAATAGATCTTGTTAGGAATCCCAATCTCTGTTAGGAGATAAATCCAATTAAAGACTACCTTGCTAGAGGATTTTAGATCCATAGATGTGAACCACCTTGTTAGAGGATTTACAAAAGGCTTTTGGGCCTACCCAGTTAAGGGCTATAGACTTATTGAAGATATGAGTAATCAACAAGTGATTGATCTCGCAAATAGCACAGACTGCTTGGTTAGATCCTTGATAGCTCGTTCCTAATGCATTCAGGCATTACTTCATTCTTCTACACATTCATACTCTCTCTAACTCCTCAACCACCTTAAAACCTAGCTGCAATATCCACTGTCGCAACAACAACATTATCAACAACCTAAAACCCTAGACATGATGTCCTTATAAAGGAATCTGATTTCATGTCAGTCCAATAGGATTACAATCCAATTCCCTAGGTTCAATGAACTTGGACATACTTGGTAACATGACACAAAAAACACTATTAAAGTGTCGGTGCTGTCAAACAATTGGTGGATGGTAACTCATCACAAAATGTCGGTTGGTAACTCATCACAAAGTATTGCTGGTTCATACAAAATATCGATTCAAGCAAAATGTCGATTGCTGGTTTGACAAATTTGAAGACTGGGAAATATGTGTTCTGCCACTTTGGTCCTTCATACCACTTGAGATCCTCAAACTGCTTGGGGTCTTCATACCACTTCAGATTGGTAAACACTTTCTGTAAAACACCAATAGTCTAAGGACTATAATGCATCATACCAGTTGGAATAATTGCCAGTTGAGCATAAATCATACATACAATAATGATCTCAATGCAAGTGTGTGTCCATCAATGACAATCACATCATAAACATAAAAAATGCCAACAATCTCCCCCTTTGGCATTGATGGCAACACTTAGGAAAATAAAATTTTGACATCTAAGTGTTTTACAACAAAATCATGCCATTAGCAAAATTCCTCCCCCTAAGCATATACACTGTCCTTTTAACAATACAATGTATAACTATTTTGCACATAGAGATATCAGAGAATACATCAAAATTTTAAATACTAGATACTTCTCCCTCTTATAATACTTCTCCCCCTTTGCCAACAATGACAAAGAATAGCTGAACAACCCCTATTTCCATTTGGTATTAAAATAATAAAAGTTTATGACAATAAGGAATAAAACTTGTCAAAAATAGATTTAAAGTCCTGCAAGAATTGTTTCATAGATAAAGACCATGACTCAAGTAGGGAGGTGGCTACTTCTTTCTTTGTCTGCATCTAGGAGACCTATTCTTCCATGGCATCAATTGTGCTCATCTCTTGTGTCACTGTTAAGGTATCTAGATTTAGATAGCACTTATGAAGAATTTGCAGACGTAGGAGGAGAACCAGTTGTAACTCCTACAAATCTCAAGACCGAGTGTTGATCTCATGCTCCATTTTTGCTATCTAGATGTGGAATTGGTGAATGGTTTGCCCATAGGCTATAAAGGAGTCATAAGGCAGCTTGAATGTGCTCATGTACGATTGCAAGTCAGATTGAAGCTTTTGCTTATGTGCAAGCACATCATCACAGAATATATGGGGTTGACAAATCTTGTTGAGTAGAAGATTCCCCTCATCTAGAGCATCCCTTATATCCTTTTGTACTTTTTGGAGTTCAGTCCAGAGCCTATTTAACTTCTTCACCAGAGCAATATTTAGAGCCTTTTGATGCTTTTTCATAGCATTTTCCTCTGCTACCTCTTCTAAGCTTTGCACTTGATCATCTACTACTATGCATAGGTGCTTTAGTTGTGCCAAAGATGAGTCAATACTGGGGAGGTTTGTACCAGGTAACAAACTGGTAAGAGTGTCCACCGCAGCTTGGATCACATCTTCCTCCTTCTTCCTTCTTAACACCTCAAGGCATTCTTGAGAAACCTTGATGCTCTACAGTAGCTCTATTTCACTTGTAGACTAGAGGTCAATGGGTCTCGTAAGGTTAGCCAGTCTGGCTTGACTACTGGTTGCTTTAGGTGTCTCCATCTGTGTGCTCTTTGCTGCTTCTCCTGCCTTGTCCTCCTCTATTTTCTTCTTTGCCACTTCTCTTCTCTTTTCCTCTTCCTTCTCTTCCTCTTCCTTCTTCCTTGTCTCTACTTCCTTCCTCTTCTCCTCTTCCTTATCTTCCTCTTCCTTCTTCTTTATTGCTTCCTTTTGCTTCTCTTCTTCCTTTCTCTTCTTCTCCTCTTCATCTTTCTTTTTCTTCTCCTCTTCATCCTTTTTCTTCTTCTCCTCTTCATCCTTCTTCTTCTTCTCCTCTTCATCTTTCTTTTTCTTTTCCTCTTCATCCTTTTTCTTCTTCTCCTCTTCATCTTTCTTCTTCTTCTCTTCTTCATCTTTTGTCTTCTTCTCTTTCTCATCCTTCTTCTTCTCCTCTTCATTCTTCTTCACCTCCACTTGCTTCTTTGCTTCCTCCTTTTTTTTCTTTGTCTCCTTTTGCTTTACTTCCTTTTCTGCCTATTTCTCCTAGCTTATAGCTTCCAATGGTGTAACCTGAGAAACTTCTTATCCATCAAGAACATCAACATCAATAGTGTCGATAGGCTCAACAATCGAGTTTCCTTCATCATCAAATGCTTCATTCGGTTTTGTTATTACTGGTTCTTGCTCAGCCTTCTGGTTGGCTTCAGCCACTCGATGCATTTTCAGAGCTTCTAGAGCAAGGGTGTGTGTATTCTTGAGAAATTCTTTACCCTTCTCATCAAGTAACAGGAGTCTTCTTCTTCTCATGAAGAAGAGGCCTTTGTTTTTGTTCATCACTTCGAACAGTTCTGAATTTGATACATCAGGAAAATGTTTAGCAAATTTTTTTTCTCTCATTTCCTATTCCTACTCTATGGCAATGTGCCATTTATTGTCTAAAAATTTATACAAAGAATCTGGTGTCTCAGATCTAATTTCTGAAGGCGACCGGTCATTAACAAATAAATACTGAATTATTTCTTTTTCAACCGCTTCCTTTTCATCATCATTAAAGTCATCAAAACAATCAATTAAATCATTCAATGCTTTTATCCTAATGTTTTTTATAGTTCTTTGACAATGTGTCAAAGGTTTGTAGGAGGAGATATCAATATTTACCAGTGATGATGATGCTGGTTCATTCTTTGTCTTTTTCTTTGCTTGACATGTCTTCTTTGGTTTTTCCTCAGACACAGTTTCTTTTGAGTCTAGAGAGGTATTCCTTGTCTTCCTCTTTCTCTTAAACACTTTAGCAAGTGCCGCTTTAGGTTTCTTTTTAGCCAGTGACCACTTGGTCACTACAGGACTGGCTGTAGTAGCCAGTGCCGATGCTGAAGGTTCTTTTCCTTTCTTTGTTGAGGGTTCCTCAACCAGTGTTATCCTTTCTAGGTAGGTGTCGGTTATTTTAGCCTTTGGATCAAGTGGTGAGGCAATAAGGGTAGAGGCATATCCTTCCAGCATATCATTCATTACCTCATAGCCCATAGGCTCCACTTCCTCCTGTCTGGGCTCAACATCCTCTATTATGCATTGATCCACTTTGATGGTGAAACAGATATCATCTTCATATTTCTTGACAATATCACCTGATATTCTCACCCTCTAACTCATTTTGCATCTAAACTCATCAAAGTACTTGTTCAGAACTTCAGGGTGATTGGTTCCAACTACTTGAATGCTTTCCTTGATTTGCTTGGTAACCAGTTGGTCAGCAGACCACTGGACATCACCTACTCCTGGAAAATAGCCTTGGAAGTAAAAGAATAGCCCAACTAGTAGTTGTCCAAACTTGAACCTCAATGCATTATCATGTTTGATTGATTTCAGATTCAATAGGAGTTTTCTTTGCATACCGGTGCATAGGTCAAATGATGCATCCTCCTTGATCATCCGGTAAGCGGCATTTACCACTACAGTAGATACAGAGTTAATTCTGCTAGCTGAGAACGTCCAGTATCCAATCACCATACATGCATATTTCACTAGATCATCTTTGATAGAATTGACGGTCATACCTCGTGAGTCACTCACTGAACTGATGAGCTTGGACATTTTAGTTTTGCTTACCATCCTTAGGGCTAACACTTCCCCTGTATCACAGAAAATGGTAATGGCATGAATTGCTTGTGGTGTTATATCATGCTTTCTCTCTAGGTACATCTTGTCACCATGAACTCTACTCAGAATGATCCTAATGTGATCATCTATGAAATCCTCCAGAAAATAAACAACATTGTGGAGCTTCTTCTTCTCCAAGATACTATACTCCGGTTTGATCTTTTTATCTTGTCCACAAAACAAACCTAGTTGCGAGTGAATTACTAGAGACCCTAGGTCTTCTATTTTACAATTTATGTAATTTGAGATTCCCTCTTCTACTATCACACCAGCTGGAACTTGTGATAGGGCATTATATTTAGACTTGCATTGAATAAAGCTTGTTGAATCTACAGATGTACTAGAGCTAGTATGGGATGCAAAAGCCATGATAGAAACTAAAAACTCAAAAAAAAATACCGTTCAAAAAATGTGAATTTAGGGCTTTTAGATTCTTCTCCACCTCGCACTTCGTCGGTTGCCGAATCACCACTTTGCATTCTTCACTTAATCATTTGCAATTTGAATTTGAATCTCATTCAAGGTTTCTTAAATTCTCAAAATCATAGCACAAATTGCTTTGTCATCGCTCTACACTTGAAAACCTCCTTCGCTTTGAAAAATGATAGTGAGATATGATTTGAAACATCCTTTTAAACATATTTCTCACCTACCGCAATTAATGCTCCACCATTAGGGTGTAAACCCTAATTTGCCTTTTACCATTTTCGGTCTTCCACCTATTGATAGGTATGGAATACCGGTTAAGTTCTTTTATCGGTGTAAACCGGGTTCGAAACATTTCACCATTTGCTCCCCCTAAGCTTTTCTGAAGCTTAGTTTGTCAGTTCTGTGATTTCAACACTAGGTGCAGAAACTGGTTCCTCTTGTAACATCGATGGTTTCTTCTTCCAGGTTTTGTTCATGTCTGCTTGAACAGTGTCAACGTCAATGTTTCCTTCTGGAGTGATCGGTATATCATCAGATATGTTCTTTCTTGATCTGCAGAATCTGGCAATGTGACCCAGTTTGTTGCAGTGATAGCAGACCAATCTAGGTGCTCTCCAAGGTCCATTATTCATGTTTCCATTCTTCCTTCTGCATGTTGCAGTAGTGTGACCATGACCATGACAGACCATACAATTTTCTCTCCATCCAGTAGCCGCTTGATAGCCACCGCTTCTTGGCTGATGATTAAAGGCACTAGACTGGTTGAGATTCTAGTTCATAAAAGGTTTAAGACCAATTCCTTGGATTCTCTGAGGATATCTACCAATGCTGTTCATAATTGACCTGCATTCAGATGCTCTATGCCCATACTTGTTGCATGCATAACAGTTACCATTGAATCTATAGGATCTAGGCATATCATTTAGGAAATAAGAAAAATTCTCATAAGCCTTACTCCTACACACATTTGTAGTATGTCCCTCTTTAAGACAGTTAAATCAAATAGGTTGCTTACCTTTATCCTTTGATGCTAGTTGTTTCTTTGATATTCCAGCATTTGTACCAGAGGTCTCACCTTCCTCATGACCGGAATAACCAAGTCCATTGGTATTCTTGACCGGCTTGGCAGATTCAAGCTTTTTCTCTAGCTTGATAGTACTCTTGTTGAACTTAGCAAGTATTTCCTTTGACTCAGAGAGTTCTTTGGAAATAACAGCATTTATTTCCATCAGGTTTTCATTCTCAGAGATGGCAATGTTCAGTTCTACTTGCATGTCTTCCTTTTCCACTTTGCTTACTTGGAGTTGAGCATTTAAGGCACTGATCTCTTGCTTCAGCTTGGAGATTTCATGATCCTTGTCTTTGACTAGATCTTCAGCTTTCCTTCAGTTCTCAAGCTCTTGGCACATTCGAATAGTCAGTCCTTCCAATTCTTTTCTTAGATTGGAATTGGATTCATTCAGCTTTTCTACTTCTTGAATCAGGGCTTCCATGTTGGCTTCATCAAAGGAACTATTTTCAGATAGCTCCATCAACTTTTCTGCATGTTCTCTCCTTTTTTCTTGAGATGCCTTGTATTTGACCATAAGATCATCATAGGCTTTCTTAGACTGAGTGAGCTAATGAGTAAGTTCCCTCAATGTGTATTCCCCCATATCTCTTTCCAAGTGGTTAAACTTATAGAAAAGTTGGCTTTGATACCAATTGATGAATACTAAGAGGGAGGGGTGAATTAGTATGCCAAAAATCTTTGCACTTAAACACTTTGCAAGACTAATAGTAAACTGGTAAAATAGTTTAGTAGATAAACCAATTAACACACAGGCAAATCAAATAGCTAATAATGCATTCACCCACAAAAGCACAAACACCATAACACAAGAGATTTTGATGTGGAAACCCAAATGGGTAAAACCACGGTGAGATGGAACTCACAAGTAACTATCTACAGAATAGGAACCAGACCAGTTAAGGTTAGACTGGTTAAGGTCTTACAATGTTCTTTACCAGAACAGATCTTGTTAGGAATCCCAATCTCTGTTAGGAGATAAATCCAATTAAAGACTACCTTGCTAGAGGATTTTAGATCCATAGATGTGAACCACCTTGTTAGAGGATTTACAAAAGACTTTTGGGCCTACCCGGTTAAGGGCTACAGACTTATCGAAGATGTGAGTAATCAACAAGTGATTGATCTAGCAAATAGCACAGACTGCTTGGATAGATCCTTGATAGCTCGTTCCTAATGCATTCAGGAATTACTTCAGTCTTTTACACATTCATACTCTCTCTAACTCCTCAACCACCTTAAACCCTAGCCGCAATATCCACTGTCGCAACAACAACATTATCAACAACCTAAAACCCTAGACATGATGTCCTTATAAAAGAATCTGATTTCATGTCAGTCAAATAGGATTACAATCCAATTCCCTAGGTTCAATGAACCTGGACATACTTGGTAACATGACACAAAAAGCACCATTAAAGTGTCAGCACTGTCAAACAATTGGTGGATGGTAACTCATCACAAAATGCCGGTTGGTAACTCATCACAGAGTATTACTGGTTCATACAAAATACCGGTTCAAGCAAAATGTTAGTTGTCAGTTTGACAAGGTTGAAGACTGGGAAATATGTGTTCTACCACTTTGGTCCTTCATACTGCTTGCGATCCTTGAACTGCTTTGGGTCTTCATACCACTTCAAATCGGTAAACACTTTTTGCAAAACACCAATAGTCTAAGGACTATAATTCATCATACCAATTGGAATAATTGTTAGTTGAGCATAACTTATACATAAAAAAATGATGCAAGTGTGTGTCCATCAATGACAATCACATCATAAACATAAAAAATGCCAACAGATGGTTTTGTAGTTCGCAACAAAGCTAGGTTGGTTTGCGAAGGTTATGCACAAGAGGAAGGAGAAGATTATGGTTAGACTTTTACACTAGTGGCAAGATTAGAAGATGTCAGAACTTTACTTGCATTTTCTAAGTCAACATTTTTTAATGGGATATTGAAAGAAGAAGTATACATTGAGTAGCCAAATGTTTATGCTTTGACTAATGAGAAAGACATGGTATGCTTATTGCATAAGGCTTTATATGGATTAAAGTAGACACTGAGAGCTTGGTATGAAAGGCAGCATACACATTTGATGAAGATAGGCTTTCTAAGAACCAGTGATGATAGTAACATATATCTCAAATCTGAAGGAGATAAAATATTGGTCAATGAAGTATTTGTAGATGATATCATATTTGGAGGTGTCATGCCTGTGAAGTGTCATACTTGTAGCTGCAACACAAACACTCAATAGATCATTACAAGAATGGTTAGAAAATTAAACACAAATGAAAGATAAACCATGAAAAAGTGACCTATCACTTCCTAAGAGATGCGAGTATGGATTTTCTCTCACATCTAGATAAGCAATCCTAGTGACTTGACTACTCCAACATGGATGATTTGAAATGATAATGATATGCAAACTAAATGAGATTGATTATGCGAGATTGATCCAAGAGTCTAATTAAGCTAATGATATTCATGATTAAGCTATGATGATGATGTAATTATGCTAGAAAAGAGATTGATTAAGCTACATGATTCAACAATTATGCTAGAAAATGATCAAATTAAGCTAAATCTAAGATTCAGTTGCCTATAATAACAATGCTCAAATGATATGCTAAAATGGATATGTCTATAGTAATAATGCCTAAATTGATATTGAAATGGGATCCTTTGTGCTCCAAAATGGGGGATATTTATAGGATTTCCAAGGCCAAGAGTGAGGTGGCAGGAATCAATGGTCAAGATTGAGTCTGAAGATATCAAGGGTGGAATTGGAGGAGGTTGGATAAGAGGTTGGAGGAAGGGACACTCTATGTGGTGACAAGTGTCAAGGAGCCTTGCTCATAAGAGGACAAGTGTCCAAGAGAGGAGACATGTGGCCAAAGTGCCATGTGTCTCAAGGGGAGAATATCCACACCATAGGAGGTTAGGATAAGGAGGTTAGGATGTGCAAGATAGGATAGGGTTAGGCAAACCCAAGGATAGGTGAAATGAGTTAGGTCAGAGGGATGGTTAGGTTAGGTATAATTTAGGAGGCATGTGGGTAATTTGAATTTAAAAATTCAAATAATAGGAAAAGACTAATTAATTTTCAACAACTCATAAATTTATTTGTTTTAATTAATTAGGGGATTAGAAGAATTGATTGAAATGGGGGGAGGATTAATTAATTTTAATTAATTAATCAAAGGGAACTATTGAAATGAACCTATTAAATAAATCCTTAGATTTATTAATAAGTAGATGAAAGGGAGAATTTAATAAAATTGCTAATGAATTCAATTAAATTAGGAAGGGGGATTAATTAAATAGCTGCTTATTTAATTAATTATCTTCAAACCATTTTAGGTGTATACATTTTGCCCCTCTTTGAAGTGAGGTATGATGATGCGTTGATTCAAAGAGTAATCTCCTTTTGATGATGATATTGGTTTGATAGGATGACCCAGGCATTGATAGATAAATTGTGGTATGATGATGCCCCCCTAGGAGATCAATTGAGGTAATTGACCTTTGGAGTGTGTGGAGTGTTACGAAATTGATTTCCCAATTAGAATTGAGTTGATTTCTTTAACGTTGATTGATGAAAGTGCGAGTTCCATGATTACCATGATGTGGTTCATGATGTGATGATTGATAAAGCTTAATTTATTAGATTTATAAGATCAATATTTAGTCTGGTTTCAAGAATAACACCTCCTGTATAAGACAAAGATGATCAAAGCATCTGGTTTCAGGAATGATATATCCTATATAAGACTTGATCAGAACATCTAGTTCCAGGAAAGATACATCCTATATAAGACATGATAGAATAGATTTAGATGCGATCGATTGATAGAATTGATAAGGTTGATTGAGTAAGGAACTGACAGTTTGTTGATATTAGGTTGTAGGAAGATTTAGATATGCTAATGTTTGGTTCTGTTAACGGGGTAACATAAAATTTGTGTTGGGTCAACAATATCTAGAGAGAGATGAGTCATTAGTCTTATTGTGTATTCACTTATGATGATACCTTGATGATTCCTGTGATAGATTTTACCTTGGATAAAATGAGTGTGTAGGAACCCATGTAGGAATGAAATGCAAGCTAAATGAAAATGCCAATACAAAGCTACAACTGGACCAGTCACTAGGTTATTGCATTTTGTCATCATTGAGCTTTTTCTTTTAAAATGTGGTAAGTGAGTGCAAACATCAATGGTATAATTAAACCATGATGACCTAAGCACTACTTTCTTGGATTTTGATATTGCAAGTTAGCACAAGCATCGAGGTATAATTGAACCAAGATGACCTGAGTGTTCCTTGCATAAAACAGGTAGCATTAACTATTTCTATACACAAATCGAAAATGTTTTCGATGATACTCTGATAATCATGTCCTGAGACAAATGTGCACATATTAATGATGAATTTATAGACAATAGACAAGAAAAAAAAAATCATGTTCCTTCCTTGTTCCTCTAGTCAGAGACCTCTTGGAGTCACTCAGAAATCATGATTGGAAAAATCAAGATAGAAAAGTTGAACAATCATGTTAAAATATATCATCCATTGAAAAGTGTGTGATGTGCTTAGACTGACATGTGATAGTTTGATGGTTGACAAATTGATCTTGTGTTCAATGTTGGATGTGTCTCAATTTTCACTTGATAAGAGTTGCCTGACTGTTGTTCTTCCTGTTTGATTAAGCTCAAAATGATCAAAAACATTTCACCCAGCTAGGTTTAGGATTTTGCCCCCAGCCTAGAAACAAAGTCATTATGATATACCCAATGATCCAAACCATGGTGAGAAATTACCCGGGATGCCTACGTATCTACAAAGGCTTTATGATGGCTATGAACAACACTGATATAAAATGAATGCAAGCAGAAGGATGCATGAACTAATAGATGGAAGAGCTAGTAGATAGATAGCACCTCTTTGCCATGTTTTCACCGTCTATTTTTATTGCACTTTTTCTTATATTTGATTTTTTTTTTTTTTTGGATTTTCTGATTTTTCACTGTTTTTGGATTTTCTGATTTTTCATTGTTTTTGGATTTTTCTGCTTTTTCACTGTTTTTGGATTTTATTTTTTTCAGACATAAAACTTCTTCTGATGCATGTTAATGTTGGGTTCCTCAAGCTGATCCTCATCCTATGTTGATAGCTGATATGCTCCTGACCCAAATACTTTTGTGACCACAAACGGACCTAACCAGTTTGGTTCAAACTTTCATTTATTTTCTCGATCTGCCTATTTGCATGGATTTTCTTTTATTACTAGTTCCCCAACTTTAAATGTTCTCGGTTTGACCTTGTAATTATAGCTCCAGTGCATTCTTTATTGATATACCTTTAAATGATCAAAGGCATGTTGTCTGCACTCATCAATTAATTCTAACTCTTGCAATCTAGATACTCGTTGTTCTTCATATGGCATAAGACCTTTTAATGATACTTGTAGAGAAGGTATCTCTACTTCTATTGGTAGTATTGCTTATGATCCATAGACAAGAGAGAGAGGTGTGGAACTTATTGGTGTGTGGACACTGGTACGGTAAGGCCCATAGAGAAGGGTTCAATTGAATATGCCAATCTCTTCTGGCATCATTCATAGTCTTTTTGAGGATTTTCAGAATGGTTTTGTTTCATGCCTTTGCTTGCCCATTCCCTTCTGGATAGGAGGGTGTTGAAAATCTCTATTGGAACTTGAATTTCTCATGTAGCTCTTGTACATCTGGATCCTTGAATGGTCGCTCATTATCAGTGATAATGGTCAAGGGTATTCCATAGCGACAAATGATGTAGTTCAAGATAAATGCAACAATTTGTTTTCATGTGATATTGATGAGAGGTACTGCCTCAATCATTTTTGTGAAATATTCTGTAGCTACAAGGATGAATTTGTGACCAATGGATGAAGAAGGATTTATCTTTCCTACTAGATCAAGGCCCCATTGGAAGAAAGGACAAGATGTTGCCAAAGCATGAGGTTCTTGTGCTGGTGCATGAATCAAATTTCCATGGGTTTGACATTATTTGCATGTTTTAGCTATCTGAAAAGAATCTCATTCCATACTTGGCCAATAATAGCCCAAGCGTATGAGTTTTTTTGAAAGGGTAAGACCACTTGAATGAGTGTCACAAAAGTTATTGTGGACTTCATGTAAGGCCTTCTCAGATTCTTCTTGTTTGAGACATCTTAAAAGAGTACCATCCAGACCTTGTTTAAAAAGGGTATTTGCGATAAGAGTATAATGGGAGGATTGGCAAATAAATTTTCTCTTTTAGTTCTTTGATAATTCAAGAGGGACGATATTATCTTTTAGGTATGTGTAAGTTTGGCCATAGCAGGAGGAATCATGCCCAATAAGGTGACAGATAGTTTGGGAATCAGGATAATTAAGTGTAGGGTAAAACAACTTTTCCACTAGGAATTCATAACGCTCTTGATTTTTCTCTGTCTGAAGCAGAGAAGCTAGTGTTGCCATGGCATCTGCTACTTTGTTGTCATTCCTTGGAATCTGTTGAAAAGTTATTTCTACAAAGTATATCTTGATATCATCAACCATCTTCTTATAAGGCATTAAATTTTCATCCTTTGTTTGATAATCATCATTGATTTGACTAATGACGAGCTGAGAGTCTACAAAGACTTGAAGTTGTGTAATGTTCCATTCTATAGCCATTTTGATACCTATAACCAGAGCTTTGTATTTTGTTGTATTGTTGGTGCATGGAAAGCTTAATTTGTATGCTTTCTGAATTGTATGACCTTGTGGTGTGATGAATAGAATGCCTTCTCTTGATCCATGCTATGTATATGAACCATCAAATTATAATTGCCATGTTTTTGTGGTGACTGTTAGGATATCAATATCGGGAAACTCAATTTGTAAAGGACGATCGTCTTGAAGTGGTGCCCCTACTAGTTGGTCTAAAATGACTTGCCCCTTGATATATTTTCTATCAATATACTCAATATCAAACTCACTTAGAATCATGATTCATTTTACTAGTCATCTTGTTAATGTTGCCTTGCTGAGCAAATACTTCAATGGATCGATTTTAGCAATGAACTTGATGGAGTGAGACAGTAGATAGTGTCTTAATTTTTGAGAAGCAAAAACTACTGCCAAGCATTCTTTTTTTGTTGGTGAATAGTTGATCTCGTATCCTACTAATGTTCTATTGAAGTAGTAGATGACTCATTCTTTTCCTTTATTATCTTGTTGTGCAAGAACTCCTAATGATACTTGGGTGGTTGATACATAGAGTAACAATGGTTTTCCTAGAATTGGTGATATTAGGATGGGTGGTTGCATGAGATAGGTCTTGATATTATTGAATGCATCCTCACATTGATGGTCCCACCTAAAAGTAACATGTTTATGCAATAGATGAGTAAATGGTTGGCATTTATCAACTAGTTGAGCATCAAATCTTCTTATTGACTATAGTCTTCCTTGAAGTGATCTTAGTTTATTGATATTCCAGGGAGATGCCATTTCCATGATTTATTTGACCTTAGTTGGATCTACTTCGATACCTCTAGCTGAAAAAATGTATCCCAATAGCTTGCCTGAAGTAACACCAAAGGCACATTTCTTGGGATTGAGTCGTAGCTTATACTATTCTAACCTGTCAAAGATTTTTTCTAGTATTCCAAGATGGTCTTCTCTATTGTATGATTTGGCCAATATGTCATCCACATAATTTTCCATGAATGTATGCATCATGTCATGGAATATCATTGTCATAGCTCTCTGATATGTAGCACCTGTGTTTTTTAGTCCAAAAGACATGATGTTCCAGTAGAAAGTACCCCATGGACATGCGAAAGTTGTCTTTTCTTGATCTTTAGGTGCTATTTTAATCTGATTATATATGGAGAAACCATCCATTAGAGAAAGCATGGAGTGTCCAATAGTTAAATCTACAATGATGTCAATGTTAGGAAAAGGAAAGTCATCCTTTGGACATGCATTATTAAGATCTTAGAAGTCTATGCATATTCTGATACTTTTATCTAGTTTGGAAACATGAACAATGTTGGATACCCATTGAGGATAAGCCACAGGTTTGATGAATCCAACATCCAGTAATTTCTTTAGTTCTGCTTTGACTAGAAGAGCAATATGAGGATGAATCTTCCTTAATTTTTGTTTAACTGGTTTGGCTCCTGGACTGACATTTAAGTGATGCATAATAAGCTCTAGATCCAATCTTGGCACGTCTGCATATGACCAGGCAAAATTTATTTGTCATCGTTTGAACAATTGCATATATTGTTGCATTTCTTGCTTTGACAAAGAAGTTGTTGGATGTAGAATCTTTGGTTGCTTTGTTGTCCCAATGTTAATTGCCTCTGTTGGTTCAATCAAAATGGATGACCTTTCTTGATAGTGCACAACTGTCAAATCTCCCATCTTCCAGTGCCTCAAGGAGATTTTCACCGTTATATGCATCCTTTCTTTTTACTTTTTCCTGATCTAATGTTGCCAAGAAATGGTTTTTAGCATTAGACCTAATATTGTTTTCTTTATTTTCCCTTTTGCAATTGAGAGATTTGGCACCCAATTGACTAGAAGATGTGTTATTGAAATTCCTGGTGAAATTTGTTGTGGGTTCGATTGCATTAAGATATATAGGTATGGCATGGTCATTAAGTAAGGTATCAATGGCACTATGTCTTTCATTTTCCCAATCAATAAGTTCAGGGTGGATTATAGGTAGGGGTCACCAGGTTGAGATGTTTCAAGGGTATTAAGGGTCACAATAGATGTGTCAAAGTTTTTGATGTGTATGTCAATGTCTATAATGGTACTCTCATCAGAATGACCTCACACAAGGAGCTCCTAATCATCCTCGATTAAGTCAAAGTCACCCGAATGTGATTCTAATTCAAGTGGGATAGTTCCTAACGTTTTCCTAACATATGTGTGAACTACATCAACTCCTACATCTTCTTCAAAGAAATATTATTTAGCTGATTCTTCAGAGTGATATGAATCTCATTCCCATGCATTAGAATCTATCTCACTTGTAGCTCACAATCTACAGATTTGTTCATATAGTGTTTGATTTGTTTATTCTTCTTTTCTTTCTATATCTTTTCTTCTTTCATATTCAACCTCTTCTAGACTAAGATTGAGTTATGTCAACCTTGCTATTAGTTCTCCTTGATTAGTACTAGGTTTGTGCTTGTTTTGATTGAGAATTAGTGCATCTTGGGAGGTACTTTTAGTTTGTTTTTCCCATTGATTTGAAGCTTGTTTCTTTTTCCATTTCTTGTTTGCTTGTGCTTGTTTCTTGGTTGATGCTTCTTCCCTTTCAATTGCAAGTTGTTCTTTTCTATTTTCAAATTCTTCTTGTTGTTGGCTAGAAGATGTGTCTTCTGGTAGAGTAACTTGAACATACCCTAAGGATCCTTTGTTTGTAGCCTATTGAGTGTAAGGTTGGATAGGTTTCGAGATACCTTCTTTTCATTTTCCTATAGGACCTGTTCCAGTGTATCCCATTTTTTGAAGAATGTTAAATCCTTTTCCATACTTTTCAATGGGTATTCTGATATTGTTGATCTTTTGTTAGAATTCTTTATCCTCATATAGCCACTGTAGCATATCTTTTTCTTTTCTTTTCTCTGATAAGGTCATAGAACTAACACATGCTCCATCAAATATTTGAAGATGTTTCACAATTGGTTATTTTTTAGAGTTTGATAGTTTTCCATAGGACTTAGGAGAAAGTGGTAATTGTGATATTGAATATTCTTTGTTCCCTCAATCTCTTAGCTGCATTTGTTTTTCCATACTTGACAAAATTGAGGCAAATGATCTTGTTTTGGATTATGTGTTTGAAGATGATGCCTCCCTATTATGAGGAACAATGACTTCTTGAGCTAGTTTTAGATTACTATAGTACTGAAATGGATTTGAATCTACTGAGATCGTGATTTCCTACCCATTGTAGGGAAACTTTAGCCACTGATGATATGTTCATGGAACAACTTGTATGTCATGTATCCAAGGTCTTCCCAAGAGTATGTTGTTTAATAGGTCTAAGTCTAGAACTTGGCATTCTATGTCTTTCTATAAAGGTCCCACTCTAATAGGTAACACCACAATTCCTTTAGAGGAACACTCTTCTTCATCATAAGCTTTGATGGTGATCCTCTTTTCGGGATCAACTGCATCTTCTAAATAACTTAGAGTATGAACAAGACTCAATGAATAAATGTTTAAGCCAACTCCACCATCTATTAGGACGCGTTTAACTCATGTCTTATGAATGATGACTTCAATATGCAAGGGAGCATTATGGGAATGCTGCAAGGACATGTTGTATTTTTTGGTGAATGATAAGAAGTGAGGGGTTGTGAGGTGTCTCACCATGGTTTGGAATTGATCTATATCATTATCTTTAGACATTGTTGTATCTACTAATGCTCATTCAAGAATTTATTTGTGTGCAGGTGAAAGCTTTAAAAGTTCTAAGATGGATATTTGTGTAGGCATGTTATGTAATTGCTTAACTAGATTATATTGTTTCACAATGGATGATATGTTAGTGGTAGGACCCGAAAAAAAAAATTTAGCTTTGCTTCTTGTGATAGCATGAGCAGGTTCTTGATGTTGCTTTTCTTTTACTACAATCACATTTACGACATTATCATATGTATGAGCATAGTTTACCTTTGCTTTACCTTTACCATTATCTGTTGCTGATGATTCAGCCTTCTCATAGTTTAGAAGCAGAGTTTTAAAATTTGTATGAGATTAATTTGTCATATGTCCATCTACAGTTATGACTCCATTATCAATCAAATCTTGGATGACATGTTTCAACTGTTGACAATTATGTATGTGATGTCCCTTGTTTCAATGGAAATTGCAATAATGGTTATCATTCCACCAAGAGGGTTTTAATTGAGGTTTGTAGTTCCTTCCTTCTAGAAAACTAATCAATTTTTTTGTGAGAAGTGTCTTCAGTGCTGACCCAAGTGGTTCACGAATGTTTGTAAATTCTTTCGAAAGAAATTGTTGAAAGTTGATTTTTGGTGATTGTTGCTTTGTTGAGCTATTGCTAAGTGAGTGGATAAATTGAAAACTATTTGTTTTAGTTTTACATTGTTGTTATCCACTATTCCAAAATTTAGGCTTATCATTGTTATTGTTGCTAACATTGTTGTTAGGAGGATTAACACTTTCTTTGTATAGCTTCAACTCACCCATCTTTACCATAGCTTCTTCCATTTTGATACCATTATCAATCATATTTTCAAAGTTTTGATGGAACTACATTTTAAGATGATAACTCATTTGTCCAGTTAGGTTGTCAATGAATATGTCTACCTTCTTGTATTCCGACACCGTTTGAGGATATCGCGAATCTAATCCTCTTCATCTCTATATAAATGTCATGAAATGTTCTCCACTCTTTTGTTTAGTGTTACATAAATCGAGCATTGTTACCTCATGTTGAATGTTGTAAGAGTATTGTGAAACAAAATTATCCACCAATTATGTGAATGATCTAATTCCAGGTGGAGGTTTGGAGAACCATTCCATAGCTAGTCTACTTAATATTTTTGTAAATAATCTCATTAGGTAGGCATCCTCATGTGCAAATTCCATACTCAGTGTGCAAAATTATTGTATATGATCCCGAGGATCAATGCTTTTGTTAGTCTCAAATTTTGATTTCCCTTCTATCCCTCCTGTAAGAAATTAAGTAACTCTATTTGCATATGAAGAGATCAGTGAAATAGAACTCAATAATAACATATAACAATGTTTCAAAACCTTTTACACTTTGAACTTATCCAAAGTTCAGGTGGGTATACCTTCTGTGAATATTTTCACACTTTAAGATTGAGATCCACAGTAAACCAGTGCTAAAAACCCATGGATTTCATCACCTCAATGAAACTGAAACATTAAAAGAAAAACTTGTGTTCATTTTTAGTATTGATCTTCAAGAAATATAGAAAGAATCCCACAATTGGATACCAGTTCCTTACTCGGGCTACAGAGTCACCCAAATCAAGTTAAAATTCCAAAATTGAACAATCCCACACATTTCACCACCTTGGCCTTAGTTAACCCCATACATGCCTAACATATACATGAGTTTTATCCTCTTAAAACTAAAACCATTCATCAGATTCAAGATGAGTAAACAATTGATTTATTGATAGAGATATTTCATGCATATTTAATTCCTCTACCTTGAAGAGAAAAGCTAGAAACATATCCATATGACTGCCTTAAAATCCATGTTCAATCAAATAACCTTAGACTATTCAAATGAAACTAGAAAATTAAGGAGTGCACACTAGAAGACAACATAGATTTAGGCCTGAAAAGTGTTGATCTGTATCTTTATATTCATTTTGGAAAATAATTTTTACATGACTCAAAGTATTCTCTGTGATAGCTAGAAAAAACCCAGATATATTTTTGTAGAGTTTCTTTACAAAAATTCTAGTGATCCCTCTTCTATTAGTCCTAGTATCCATTTATAACATTATGGATGCATACAAGCTTTAGAAATTCCTAAGAAAAGTTTGTTACAAACCACAATGTCCTCCAAGAAACAGTTACAAGTCCTTTTCAGTGTCAACGGCCTCTTCAGCTTATTGTTCCACTGCAACATCTTCTAACTATTCTAGAACTTCTTCCTTTTGTCTTGCATATTTGTCTTTCCATTCCTGGAACACATCATCACTCAGCCAAGAGAAGCTAACAATCTTCTTCTTCATCCCTTCTAGCCTTTTCCAAGTGACCCTTAATTGTCCAATCTCTGTCTCTATAAAACCATAATGTGACTTTGCCTTTTCAATCTCCTCAATTGTCTTAACAAATAAGGACATGTCATCAGTATTAATGATCTCATTTACCCATTGGGACAAGTTGTATTCCAACTCTTCTAGCCATGCCTTCTCCTCTTTTAATTGATTTGGACCAACAAAACCCCTGGGAAACAACTCATACTTGTGATCAAAATATTCTTTCCTATATAGTTGGGCTTTTCTCTTCACACCTACCTTTTCTTCTGATAATATAGTCATCTCTTTTTTGAACTCACAAGTGGATCTGAGACTGACATTTGCCTCTGCATCTACATGAGATGAACACATAAGTTCTAACTCCACTCCCCTAGGAATCCATTTATTCAGAATTGACTCCAAGGTGGTCTCATCCTCTTTCAATTCAGTCAGAATATTCAGAATCCTCTTCATACAAATATGTACAACAAAGGCCCTAATTGAATCAACAAAATTGAAAACCGTGGCCTTTACCTTCTCTTCATATTTATTTGCAAACAGAGCCTGAGCCTGTTTCAACTTTTCCAATTCATGTTGAACGGTCTCAGTTGGTTGAAAACTAGAAGGCATAGGAGAAGGGGGAAATTCGATGATGGGACTAGTGGATGGAGGTTGTGTAGGAGAAGAAGCTATCATCAGAGTAGAAGACTCACCTTGATGGTACTATCCTACCAATTGATGCTTTAATTCAGCAATGATGTTATTTCGATTATCTATTCCTTCTTTGGCCTCATTATAAGCCTTCAAGATTGTTTCTAATTTCAGTTGGAGATTATCTTTCTCCTTTGCCTCCTTTTCTACCACTGTTACACTGAATTTTGTAGTTTCTAAAACTATGCTAGCAGCCTCTACCACTCATGTGTCCTGAACTCTTTTTACTATTGTGCCTCCTAGAAAACTAGATCCTGAGGTATCCTTCCTTCTTCTACTTTCATCCCTCTTTAGGGACCACATGACCAGAGCAACATTATCTTTGCTGAATGTCACCCCTTCCATAGGCTTGGTCTCTTTCCTAACTACTTCAAGTACCAAGGCATCTGCTATATCCCATTCAGGGAGGAGTAGAACACCAGCCTTTGACACCATTTCCCTTCCTACTTTAGGAGTGATGGCTCTAAAATCAACCATCATTTCTTTTTTAACTTCTTCCTCCACTAAGGTTGTATCTTTGTGAGGCTTCTCACTCATTCTCTTTTCACACCTTGCCTTGAATTGTTCAATGTTTTGTTTCCATACAAATTGCATGAAGGCCCCTATTGTGACAAAATTACTATCAGCTAGGAACTCTTCACTAGCTTGCTTGACAACTGGGTCTAACTCTTTCCCTTTGAACTCATCTTTAGTTAAGTTCATCTTGGCATTAGGTGGCTCTTTTAGCATTCCCTCTTATGTCTCTTCATAGGTGTAAGCAATCTCTCTGAGGCTTCCTAATTGCAACAATTGTTCTGCTACTGCCTGTTCATCTCCTATATGGATAGGGGATTGAGATGGAGAGTACAGAGGTTCACCTATTTGCACTTCTTTCCCCATCCTTTTCCTTTTAGGGGATTCTTGGATGTCAATGACATCTTAAATTTTTCTCTTCCCTCTTGAAGTGGAGGGCTCACCTATTACTGGCATCAATACACTATATTTTGACTTTTTATGCATTGCATAATCACTGGGAGGGATGGCTTTAGCAAAGGCAGGCTTAGCTAGAACCAACTTAGCCTTGTCAAGGTTATCTCTTATTATAGTCTCCCTCTTTTCTTTCAGAGTTTGCATTAAATCTTCAAAATAAAGAATTAAGAATTTGATCTTTTCCTCAAAGGGATTAAAGCTAGATAGAGGGTCATAACTACTATCAAACTGATAAATGAAATCCAAACCCTTTTTGTATTCCACCCACTTTTCTTTCCTCAATTCTTGCTCATACAAACTAAATTCATTTCTAATTAGGTCCTTAGGGAAATGGAATTGGTGTGGCCTACCTTTGCATACTACTCTCTTCCTGAACATGTTGTTGAAAAAATCCTCAGGGTCAGCAAACCTAATTACTGCAGGAGACAACCTATATGGTTGAAAATAGTCATCAAAGAATTTCCAACCACCTTTGGTGATCATGAACTAATGGGCCATGGTAACAGTTGGGAAAATAGTCCCTTTATTCCTATTTGTCAGCTCTACCTCATGCACACCTCCAATTTTCCTTAAGACCTCTGCAATTCCTATCTTCAATGGGACTTGATAAGGCAATAAATATGGAGTGCCTCTGAAACCATAAACTCTGAAAACTGTAGAAACGGGGTACAAATACATATCACCCCAATTATGAACAATCTTAATACCTTCACCAAACTCCTTAGGCCCAAGGAATTCAAAAAGAGCCTTAGGGATCCTAGGGTTCTATGGGCATAAAAGGATCCTGAGCCTAGATGCAAAGCATCTATCAAACTTTAAGTAACTAGCATCCTCTCTATCCCAAGACAAAATTGTGCTCCACAGTTGCACAGGCATCTCCTCATCTTCCTTTTCTTTGACCAAGTCCATTTCCTTAGCAAAATAATCAACTCCTTTGAACAAAAATATGTGCATTAGAAGAGAATACCATCTAAAAGGTCTATCCACTTTACCATTTTTTATCCCTACTGGCCCTGCATGAATTGCATCAGTAGAGGTAAGGTGCATAATCAATTGTTACTTCTAGAGAGGGATTCAAAATCTGTCCCATCATTAGCATATAATGGGTTGGCATGGTTGTTTTAGCATCTTCCCCAAGGATCTGACATAGTGACCAATACATACCTTTGGCCCCTAAAGTGAACAAATTAAAGGAGAAAGGTTCCATGGTGCTAGGGCCCACTACAGTTAACCCTCCTATTTTAACAAAAAACTCCATCAAAGGGCCACTCCTAAGGTGATCTCTCTGCACATTATAAACCTGGGCCAATGTTTCAAAATCAATAGGCTCTAATAAATTTGATGCCTCACTAAGCTTAAAAAAATTCCTAAATTCATCATCATTGATCTCTATCAGGGCTCCTCCATTGACATTCCTCACACATCTAGCAATAGGATCATAATTGTGTGCAATCTGGGTTAGTAAGTCTACATCCATAAAAACCCCAGGGACTATGAGCTTCCCCACATCTAGTTCCCATATGCTATCATTGGGGCACTGGCATGTCTTTGAATGAATCCCACTTTAAAAAGACCCAGCCCTGAAATCCCTTTTTATGAATCCCTTAACCATCTACCTTTGTCATACGAACCATTCCAATTCTTAGACAGGGGTTTTAGGAACCAATTCTTTGATTTTGGCTGCAACATTCATGGGCATGGTCAATTGTTCTAGGAAGTCATCACATATATTTCTATCTTGATAATTTACCTTCCCTATGAAATCCCTTGTGCCATCCCGTTAATCCAATTATATCAATTGAGATTCAAACAAAACTCTGATAAGGCAAGCACACAAAAAACATTGATTTTCAAACTGTAACTAGCAACCAAGACACAAAAAACCTTGTTACTCGCCTAGAGAAATTCGCACTGCACTAGCTCCTCTGCAACAAACTCATTGAAATGGTACCAATATCCAATTGATGCAGACCTTAATATGGAAACTTGGCATTAAATTGAGACATTAATCCTGCATACTTTGGCCATCAACTCAGAATTGAATTCGCAAATCGAATTCAAAAACAGGCTCCAACGAATCACAAGTTTTCTGAGTCTTTCACTGTTTCGTTGTTTTGCTATTTCACAGAGTTTAAAACCCTCACAACTTTCCTTTGTGAAGAAATGAAGTTCATCGGATCTTGGAAACTTGCACTGCCTTTACTTTCCTTGGTCATTCTGCATTAGTAATGGGCCCCACCTTCCTTTCACTACTTCACAAAAGGTAAAAATTTCACATTTTAATCACACAAAACAACGCTGGCCGTCCGATTATTTCCACTTGCTCTATCTTTACCGCTTATGGTGACCACCAGTCTTTTTTAATAACCACACACAACCATCACTGCTAGTGGTTTTTACTACTTCGCAAAGGCTAACCACCCTCAATCTTCGGGCTGCAAAACAACGCCCATTGTTGGATCCACCTTGAGATGTACACCATTTAACATACTCAAACCTTCAAAGTGGGCCCTCGGCTTGGAAACCACTTGCTTTGTTTCATCACTGGTGAATGAATGTTATGTGTCAATCAGCTATTCGCTCAAATAACTCCATTGGGCTCCATTCTAGGGCTGCCACGTGTTTTACTTTACCATTTTTAACACAACCCCCAGTTAAATCAAAGTGGGCCCTCAACAATCCTTTGGAGCCATGCGCATCTAACAAGTCACCACTTCTCTCAATGGAGCAACCCATCTATCCTACCATGTCATCCACCATGTGATGCCCACATCATTTCGCTACTTCATGAATGGTAATCTTCATTTGATTTGAGACTGCAAATCTATGTGAGCCATTTGATCAAATACAAGTTGATCGGTCTTTAAAACCATGACCCACTTATCCTTTGGGCCCATCAACCTTTTCGCTACTTCATAGACTATAAACCTCAGGTAGCTCTTCTTCATGAAGCAACAAAAACTACTAGATCTTTGTAAACTAGTCATCTGTTAACCTTTTCATGACAACCTAACCTGGGCCCTCCACCTTTTCACTACTTCGCAAAAGATAAAACACAGACATCTTTTGGCTATGAAATCACATGCACCATTGGATCATCTCCATGTTGATCATCCTTTAGCCAAAGGAACCTCTTACCTCTCGGACCCACCAACTCTTTTTCTATTTCGTAGGGGATAAATCACATGAATCTTGGGCTAGTGAAGCAATGCGAGTTGTTGGATCCATTACGAGATGCATTCCTTTTACTTGATGAACAATCCTTTGGTCAGGCTCGCTTACCCTTTTTGCCACTTTGCGATCACTAAATTGTACGCATCTTTGCCTAACAAAACAATGCGCACTACAGGATCAACTTTGACTTGCATGATTGTTAAGAAGCCTGACAATGATTAAAACAAGACTTAGGTAAAGGCATAAAAAATGAAAATATTTAAAAGACCGCCTAGGAAAACTTAAAGGGGGGACACTTTCATGATGGACTGACCCTTCTTTAAGTGGAAAAAGTAACGCAAAAATAGAATACGGGAAATTCAAAAAGGGAAAAAGCAACATCTTAAACCTTCAGCCCTAAAACACAGAGGCAACATGAGGGGTTTAAGCATACCAATTCACACCTTAAAGAGCTAGAGAACAAAATCATCCAAAAATTTAAAACAGTGATAACAACTTCAATTATATTTATTGTATCGAGGAGTTTCACAACCTATAGGAAATGGTATCATGTTTAGATTTCTATCAAAGGGGTAAGGAAAGATTTATTGAAGTGAGTATCTTCTAACAGCTCCTCTTTGCATATCTTGAATTTGTGTTTGCAGTATTTGTATTTGTTGTGTAAGAGTTGTGATAGGATTATCAACATGATTTGTCCTTGTATGACCATGAGTGTGTGTTCTAGTATGATCTTGATCTCTTCTTGTGTCACCTCGACCCCTTCTTGTGTCCTCATTATATTTGATATGGTTGAGAATTTCTACGTCATCTTTTTTGGGAATGGAAGTTTCCTCATTAGTTCTTGTGTTATCAGGAATTGATGTGTCATTAATTTTGAGCCCAAAATAATCCTCATGTTGTTTGTTATCAGGGGAAGAGTCATTTCTCTTTTGTGCTAATTTTCTCACATTAAAATCTTGGGGGAGTGTAGCACTAGATTTAGCTAACATTGGGAAGTATTTTTCTTTTTCTCCCTCCAATATTTTCTCCATAAATTTATCAAATTTGGGATCTTGTTTCATTTCTTTGAGATGTTGCTCTATTATTTTCCCTTCTTCTTGTATTTCATTTTCGGGTTCCATGTTTCTATTATCTTCAGTTATTTCCAATGTTTTGATTTCCATTTCTGCAATCTTCCATCTCTACGCTCTAGTTAACATAGGCATACATGTGTGTTAGATATTGTGCAAGGATTCAATTGTCTAAAAGTTGTTTTGATAAGTGATCAACTATCAATGTAAATGTGATAAAGTGATATGACATGAAAATATGATTCTAGTGTTTAAAAATTTGCAAGTTTTTTTATCTTTGGTTTTTGAGTGCAATGATGATGATTTTGATAAAACCAAGTCCAATAGGAATGATATATCCTACAATGTGGGACAAGGTTATCCTGACCAAACGTTGTAGTTTCATGATAGAGGATGATAGATCCTAATGAGAAACTATGTTTTGAGTGATTAGTTTATCAAAGAGGGTGATAATGCACTTTGAGATGTTTAGATCTTGAACTTGTTGAAGGCGAATACTTGAAAATCTTGAGGTGTCTATTTCTAGAATTTGATTTGACAGATGATAACTTGACCAAATGAACCAAGGAGACAATCTAAGCACAGAATGAAAAATATTAGGTGTTTATGCTCATTGCAAATTGACCAAGAAAATATGATAGATCTAAGAAAGACATGCAAGAAGATAGCTTCGGACTAATAGAGACATAAATTCATACGATAGTTTACTCAGCCCTGGACAACAACTTAGACAAGCCTATACGATAAACTAGAAATCTCGCACGTCAAAGGCATAGACTCCTACAAGCTTTCTCATAGAACCAGATGACAAAAGATGACACAAAATCTTCAGCTAAACTGACTCATATGACAATTCTCACTAGACCAAATGATAAACTAGATTTTTCGTACGATAAACTAACAAACTCGTACGACAGAGGATAGAATAGAGACACAAATTTTGTTTGGACAGATTTTTGGTCAATGAAGTTTGATGTTTTGCTTCTATTTTCTAGTTTTAGATGTCTAATTTTCTATTTCAAGGATGAAGACACAACAAACACGTGATATGATAAGTGATCTCAAGCATAGCACACTAAATTCTAAGGAAGTTGGATGAGAGAGAAAAGCTTTGCTTGCAAACTTAGGTACACACCCAATAGATAATTAGAATAAAACCACTGAGTCTCACACAATGGATTCTCAACACCATATTATCTGACTCCAAATGCTAATGGGGGCACAATATGGCAAGTGTCTTGGGAAAGTTACTATCTCTCTTGCACAAAGATCATCCCCCTTTTGGAGGTGAATTGGGTAGCTTCTATCTTAGGGTTCGTAGTAAGGGGTTCTATTTGAAATTACCCCTTGTAGTTGCGCAAGCACAATTGAGGCTTATAGCCCTACAAGGTACCAAAACAAGAAGTAGTCATGCAAGCATGATTGAGACTGTGAGGCCCTACTAAATGTACGATATGAGAGATCTCAAAAGAGAAAACTCAAATAATCCCATATTTCAACACTTTAATCCTGAGAGGCCTATTTTTTAGAGTGAGTCAAAAAGCTTAGGTCTAGTTGTACTCACTTGGGTCGTTCTCACAAGGTGATTACTTTTTCCCACTGTGATAGGCCTGCTAAAGGTAATCAAATCTCAAACATAGAAGTGCTTCAAGGGTCAACATTTTTGATTCTCCAAATGGACAAGATCATACTCTCCTACCTTTTAGACAACTTCTCAAGCATAGAAAACAAGATATTCATTTACCATTAGCAAAATAAGTGTGCCTAAAAAACTTAAAGAAGACACAAAGTTTGGTTGAGTTCTCCTTAGGCAACTTGTAAAATAGATACATTAGTAGTCATGTTTGTTTTGATGAAATGAAGCTTTGACAAGCATAATCTTTGATAATCGTCCTATGAAAACCAGTTAGGCTATTAAAAAACTCCCAAATAGACCAGGGTTAGCTTTAGTAGTAATCAAATTGAAGCATGAAAACCTTAAAATACAATCTATTTTGAAAACATGGAAGTGGAAATTCGTACGACAATTCTCATCTGCTTGTACGATAATTATCATATACTCATACAAGGACACAAAGGAGCTCGTACAAGATAGAAAGAGAAATCGTACAAAATTTTGAATCAGACCTTGCCAAAAACCTGCTAGATTGAAAATTTGATGATGCTAAGAGGCCAAAAATGAAATTTTTGGCCCCATGGTGGGTGCCAAAATATCATTCCTTTGATGTGTGATACCTGCAACTGCAACACAAATAATCAATAGATCATTACAAGAATGGTTAGAAAAGTAAAATAAAATGAAAGGTAAACCATGATAAAGCAACCTATCACCTCTTAAGGGATGAGAGTATGGATTTGCTCTTAGATCTGGATAAGCAATCCATATGACTTGACAACACCTAGATGGAGGATTTGAAATGATAATGATATGAAAACTATATGAGATTGATTATGCTACATTGATCCAAGAGTCTAATTAAGCTAATGATATGCATGATTAAGATATGATGATGATGCAATTATGGTAGAAAATGATCAAATTAAGCTAAATATAAGATGCAATTTCCTATAATAACAATGCTCAAATGATATGCTAAAATGGATATGCCTATAGTAACAATGCCTAAATTGATAATGAAATGGGATCCTTTGTGCTCCAAAATGGGGGATATTTATAGGATTTCCAAGGCCAGGAGTGAGGTGGCAGGAATCAATGGTCAAGATTGAGTCTAAAGATATCAAGGGTGAAATTGGAGGAGGTTGGGGAAGAGGTTGGAGGAAGGGACACTTGTCATCTCTATGGTGACAAGTGTCAAGGAGCCTTGCTCATAAGAGGGCAAGTGTCCAAGAGAGGAGACATATGGTCAAAGTGCCATGTGTCTCAAGGGGAGAATATCCACACCATAGGATGTTAGGATAAGGAGGTTAGGATGTGCAAGATAGGATAGGGTTAGGAAAACCCAAGGATAGGTGAAATGAGTTAGGTTAGAGGGATGGTTAGGTTAGGTGCTTAGAAGTTAGGAGGCATGTGGGTAATTTGAATTTAAAAATTTAAATAATAGGAAAAGACTAATTAATTTTCAACAACTCGTAAATTGATTTATTTTAATTAATTAGGGGATTAGAAGAATTGATTGAAATGGGGTGAGGATTAATTAATTTGAATTAATTAATCAAAGGGGTCTATTGAAATGAACCTATTAGATATATCTTTAGTTTTATTAATAACTAGATGAAAGGGAGAATTTAATCAAATTGCTTATGAATTCAATTAAAGTAGGAAGGGGGATTAATTAAATAATTGCTTATTTAATTAATTATCTTCAGACCATTTTTAGGTGTATATAGGAGGTAATGATGACATGAGCAATGGTTTTGTAGATGATATGAAAAATGAGTTTGAAATGTCTTTAGTGGGAGAAATAAAAAATTTCATAGGCTTGCAAATATAGAAAATGAAGAATGGTATTTTCATCACACAAGCAAAGTATGTGAAAGAGGTCTTGAAGACATTTGGCATGAGTGACTGTAAACCAGTTGGGACACCAATGGTTACAGGTTGCAAGTTGTCTAATAAAGATGAATCCACAGATGTTGATGAGAAGGAATATAGGTCAATGATTGGAAAATTGCACTATGTTGTTCACAACAAACTGGATATAGCTCATACAATTGGCATAGTTTCTAGATTCTAGAAGAATCCAAAGGAAACACATCTGATAGAAACCAAGAGGATTTTTAGATATTTGAAAGGTACTATTGACTTTGGATTATGGTATTCATATGGAGGAAATTTTGACTTGAAGGTGTACACAGATGTAGATTGGGAAGGAAATGTTGATGACCGGAAAATCACAACCAGTGGAGCATTTTTTCTTGGAGGAAGACTTGTTCCATGGAAAAGTAAGAAGTAGAGTTGTACTTCACAATCTACTGCTGAAGTTGAGTATGTTGCAGCTTATATGAATTGTACTCAGGCTATCCGGATGAGGCACATTTTGGAAGGTTTTAAGATGAAGTTTTCAAAACCTATAAAGATTTTATGTGATAAGAAAAGTACCATAAATATTTCCAATAACCTTGTTTTGCACACACGAACCAAGCATTATGAATTGAAGTATCATTTATTAAGGGAAAAAGTGTAGAGTAAATGTGTGATCTTGCAGCATGTTTCTACCAAGGAGTAGCTTGCAGATATCTTTACTAAACCTCTACCTAAGACTAGTTTTGAGTATCTTAGAAGTCAACTAGGGGTTGTACCCCTTCACGAGGTCAATTAAGCATGATGTAGATTACATCAGTCCCTAAGATACTTGCAAAATTTTGACAAAATGATTAGTGAAGTGTAGTTATTCCATAGGGGGAGCATCAAGTTGTAGTTTGTTGATGTTGCACAGTGAGATTTGACATTACATGTTTTACTTTTAATCTAGCATTGCTATCAAAGGGGGAGGATAATTATGTGATTACGAGGAAAAGAACCAATGACAAGCTCAAGACATGGAGAGCACAGTGAATGCTTCGTAATGTAAACCAGGATTTCTATTCATAATCAAAGCAGCAATCAATGGTATTGATATTTGTATTTCCATCAATGCCAAAGGGGGAGATTGTTTGCATTTGCATGAAGATTGCATTAATGATATGTTATGTTGTCATTGATGTTAATTAATCGGTAATGATATTGTTGATATTATTGTAATATTGTTTTGTAACCGGTAGGATAAGCTAGTGAAGGAAACTATAACCAGTAGGAAGAATTTGTGGAGTGAACTGGTATTGCTATATATTATAGAGTTGAACCGATAACCGGTAAACTCTACCTATTATTTTTGATAAACCCTAATTGATTCAGTTTGGTGAATTATCTGATCATGAGCAGCAATCATTATGACATGTATGATTATTGTATTAAGACAATTTCAAGTGATTTTGGCGAGTTGATGTAATGGTTTTTGTCTAGGGAATGAGCAAGTATATTGCATATAATACAAAGCATGTGATGAGTTACTAAGTTTGATGAAGTGGTGATCAAGGAGCGATTAAGGTTTTCTTGATTGATGTGCAAAGATTTCTATGTAATCTAACAGTCATACTTGAACCAACTTGTTTTTAATCTCTATAAGAATTAGTTTTTTGTTGTGTTACCAAGCTAATTGATTTATTTATAAATTTGATGAGTTGTTTATTTTTAGGAGTTGGCAAAGAGTTGGCAAAGATCAGTTGAGTGTGTGGTTGCCGAACCAGATGATGTTTCTGTAGTTTGAGTAAAGGTAGATAGGAGCATGAAAAGGATATGTTCAAGAAAGTGTATTTCTATTCAAACAAATCAACAAACTCTTGTTGTTTTCTAACAATTACAGCATAATTGAAATCCCCTAATCGGGTAAGCTCTAACAAGCTTGGCACTATTCAAATCCTCTAACAAGGTGATCCATTAGCTTATATTTTCAAATCCTCTACTGAAGTTAGTCCTTATAGGGCATTGCTTCTAACAAGGCATTGTAGTCAATCCCTTAACCGGGTGGTCCTTAGCAGGATTTATTCTTAATAGGACTTTTGTAAATATTTAATAGGCTAGGCTCCTAATAGGGTGAACTTCAGAAGAGTTAGGATAGTTATCTTGTGAGTCTCATCTCACCGTGGTTTTTCCCATTTGGGTTTCCATGTCAAAAATATTTGTGTCAAGTGGTGAATGTTTCTATGGTTATGTTCTTATGGTTGATCTACTTGACTACTGTGATAAGTCATGATAACTGGAAGCATTGAGAAATTACGTCTGTTGACATATGAAACAACATTTGGATGTTTATGAGTTTGAAGTTGTTTACTATTAATTTGTTGTAAAAATCAACTAGTTTATCTTATGAGTTTTAATCTTGATAGTGGTATTGCATTGATAGTTCTAAGTTTACTTTAAGAGATTGATTTTGTGTTTGGGAAAGGTATTATCAGTATTTCTATCTACTGATTCAACCCCCCCTCTCAGTAGTTGACTAGATACTTATTATTTCATCATACCATCAGACAAACATAGGTCCTATCAAGCTAGCCATCAAATGCAATTATGGTGAAATCAATCCAATCCAAGAGATAGAGAGGATCTAAAACATCATATCACATCTTTATAAGTGGTCACAAACATAAAATACAATAGCACAAATCATCCAAAGTTGACAACAAGGTAACATATAGATAAACCATGTAGTACATAACCATTCTACCCAAAAACATATCATTCAAATGAATTAACCTAATGCAGATCTCCACATACGAAATTAGGACCCAAATAAAAATTAAAAAAACCTCCAATGAAAGAAGATACACCAGAAGAAAGAGAGAAAACTCTATTAACCAATCTAAAACATTTACCTTGAGACACTAACATTAGACACAATACAACACCAAACAAATCATCTTGGTAGACTTATAAAACACTGAGAGGGGGGGTGAATCACTGGCAGAAAAAATAATACCACTTCAAACACAGACCAGTAAAGACAGTTAATGAATTTACTTAATACTATGCATGCAATCCAAAATGATATTAAAGCATCCATAATAAGTAAAACATCCACCATAATACAAGTGTTTATAGATGGAAAACTAAACTAGGAAAAACCACACTAAGATGGGACTCACAAGTTAACTATCTACAGTAATAGGTAATTGATTGGTTAAGGTCTACAAAAGTGCTTTGCTAGGAACAAATCCTATTAAAGAATCCAAATCCTTGTTAGAAGTTATACCCTATTAAAGGTAGTACCTTGTTAGAAGTAACCTCGGTAGATGATTTCAAACCTAAACTAATGGATCACCTGGTTAGAGGATTTGTACAATGAAGCTTGTTAGAGCTTACCTAGTTAGGGGATTTGACTGTTGTAGTGATTAGGAAACAATAGGTGGTGTGATCTAGAAGTAGCACAACTTACTTGAATAGATCCTCTTTTTCTCACTTAGAACTGCATCATTGGCATACTCTACAACACCTTCAGTAAATC
Organism: Cryptomeria japonica; assembly: GCF_030272615.1. Taxonomy (NCBI): domain Eukaryota; kingdom Viridiplantae; phylum Streptophyta; class Pinopsida; order Cupressales; family Cupressaceae; genus Cryptomeria; species Cryptomeria japonica. Next base: position 887,193,257 of record NC_081414.1, on the reverse strand, counting down.
GCAAAAAATTAACACTTCTATCTTGCATCATGAAAATAGTTCATTACCATGTCATTATATAGACATTAGATTTCATGTTAGCTCAGGAACTTCATCACAATTTCCTAGGTGCAGTGTATCTAGATAATCTAACATAACACATCACAGATTGCCGAGAAATCTGTCGGTTAGGGATAACTCATCATGACTGGTGATAAATCATCACACAATCAGTGAAACCAGTTGGAACACCGATACAGGTTAAGAGTTAACCTCTTCCAACTCATAGACTGATTCTCCTCCAATTGCCTATTTAATGATCTCCACAATATATCCAAAGTGGTGTCATGTCATTCTTGCATATACCGGTTAGACACCTTCAAAACCAATTGGACTTCTCTATGCATATAATATTGGTTTTACAAAACAAAGACTTAGGAGTAGTACTAGTTTGTCATAACTAAGATGACCATGACAATCTGAAGATATGTGTGTATACATGTACCATCAATGAAAACACATGAAGTCATCCATTACAAGCATCATCAAGCCAACAATCTCCCCCTTTGGCATTGATGGCAACACTTGGAAAATTTTACAACTTTACAACTAAGTGTGCTTACAAAAATTGTACAAACATATTTCTACTGCACCTTAACAATACATACAAAATTTTCACAACACATACATATTTCTACTCCCCCTTTGACAAAAAAGCCAAATTGAAAAGTAAAATACATATATATTATATCAAAATTTGCATCAAAAACTACATATACAAAAATATAGGAGTTTTTTCAAGGAGTGTTCACTACAATTTTCAAGAAAATGTCATTGAAAATAATCTTCATCTGAGTAAAATCATTATCCCATGATTCTAATAATGTTTCAGTGATATCAATGGTTGTTATAACTTGTGCAATGAATTCTTCCATTGCATCCATTGTGCTCATCTCTGGAGTCGCTAAAACTGCTTCTACATCCTTGTATGTCTGTTTTAAGATGCCCACTTTAGGTCTCAACTAGTTCTTGAGCTCTTTAAAGGATCAGAGTCTCTTAGCCTATTCATAATCATAAATATCTAACCGATGTTGCAAATCATCAACTGATTTGCCAAATGGTAAGGTTGAATCCTATAAAGGTATGTAAGTAGTACATATCATTTCCAAATCCTATTCTGCCTCTTCTTGCCTTTTCTTCAGATCAGGATAGAAAAATGAAATGTTAGATGTATAGGCCAGTATCCTTCCTCCAATTTCAATAGTAGTCTTCAAAAGATCTTTATTCAAGGATAAAGCAATCTTCCCTATATCAATATCTTTCATTATCTTCTCTCCTCTCTTCTTTTTGTAATTCTTCTCATCTAAAGTCTGAGAAGCTTCTTCAAGGAACTTCAGTTGGTTAGAAGCATTAGCAACCAACTGGCCAAGCTTGCTAATAGGGGTCGACAAATTCCCAGTGTCAGTCTCTGGTAGGAGACTTGATATAATCTCAACAACAGTTTGAATTGTTTCTGCTTCTTTCTTCTACTCTTTCCATCTTTTCTTTTGAGCTCTAGAATGCATCACTGTAGAAATCTCCATGAGTTTATATGCATGCATATTATCTACATCTATAGGCCCTTTGATGCCTATTGAGTCATCCTCATCATCAGTTTGTTGCTTTACCTTTTCTTTTTCCTTTTCATCTGTTTTCTCTGCTATCTTCTACTCTATTTTCTCTGCTATCTTCTCCTTGTTGGCATATGTGCAGAATATGTTGACTTGATGATATTTTGTTGTCATTGATGTCAATATGGTGAAAGAGAACTGGTAATATGCTGAAGAGTGAACCGATAATATATTCAAGAGAGAACTGGTAATATGGTGATAGAGAACCGATAATATGTTGAAGAGTGAATCAGTAACATGATAAAGAGTGAACAGGTTTATTGAAGTTAAGCAACTGGCAAAGTGAACTGGTATAATGATGAGAATCGGTATATGTGCTAAAGGTGAAGCGGTTTAATATGGTATGACTACCAGTTGGCAGTCTCAGCTTCAGGGTTTCTGGTTGAAGTGTTTCGAGCCTATGTGATTCAACCGATGGCATTGTGTGATGAGTTAGCATTGTAATGGGGATCAGATCATGATGCCACGTCAGCCTCGTGCATGTGAAGGATCTCACATGAAGGAGATTGATCCTATCTACCTTAGGAAAGTGTAAAGTCTCTACAAACAGTGGAGAATGCATGATGGGTTATCACCTCCAAGAAGTAGTGAATAACGAATGATGGAGAATGTCTTGAGACCTGTTCAAGACCGTTGTATTCAAATGCAAAATTTTCAATGGTCAGGATTGAACCAACTGAATCATTCAACCTAAATGTTTAGGGTTTAGGGTTTATGTTACCAACCTATCTCTTTCCTATAAGGTTGATGTTGTGTTTCATGTTGAAGTTGTTGGCGAATATTGTGTGTGTATCTAAGTGCAAAGATACGTGATTCTTGCCAAACCAGATAAGAGAGTTGATACTTGCAGAGTGTGTATGTAGAAGAAAGGAACTAAACTAGGTCTGCATTTGCATTGAGTGCTATTACCAAATCATTGTAATACCTATTGATCTCTAATCACTTCAACAGTTGAAAAATCCCTTAGCAGGGTAGTGTTAACTAGCTTGCTGCAAATCCTTTAACAGGGTGACTCAAAGCCACTGAGTTCATAAAATCCTCTAACAAGGTAACCCTTAATAGGGTTTAACCCTTAACTAGGTATTCTAGCCATCCCTTAACCAGGTGATCCCTAACAGGATCAGTTCCTAACAAAACTTGTTGTAAGAGTCTTTAACCGGACTAGGCTTCTAACATAGCGGACTTCTAAAGAGTTCAAAAACAAATTGTGGGTATCCATCCCCACCATGATTTTTTTTCCAGTTGGGTTTCCACATGAAAAATATGTGTGTCATATGTGATGTCTTTTATATGTGATGCTTTGTTATTTTCTATCAAGTGGTGAATCATGTTGATCTAGCAAGTTATTATATTTTTGTTGATAGATTACCTGTGTATGCACAAGGCTAATGTGGAAATGAGGGTGTAGGTTGTGTGGTAAGATAAGAGTTTCCAATTTATATCTTTCACAGTCTCATTGTGCTTAATCGGTAGTATTTTGGTTTATGACTGGTGTTAGTGACTGGCAGTCATGTTCACTATTTGTAGTCAAACTAGTTCAGGAAAAAATTTTGTCCCTGTATTGATTTGCCCCCCCTCTCAGTACCAGTTTGGTACTCACTATTCATCATTGTGTTATCAATTGGTATTAGAGCTTCCTCCAAGTCCTTTTTACTACAAGCTTAATCACTTGAGGGAAAGATCCTATTGTAATGATGAAGATATGGAAGGTCCAAAATTCAATAGAGATAACTTTAAAATATGGAAGGACAGAATGAAGATATACATCAGAAGCATGGGTGCTCAACATTGGAGCTATGTTGAGAATGTTTATGTTATCCCTACCAGTACTCTCACTGACGACCAAAAGAGAGAGATTTAGAAGAATGGGCAAGTCATGGAAGCCCTAATCAATATTTTATCTTACATTGAGTTTATTGATGTTCAGGATAAATAAAATCCCAAAGAAGTATGGGATACTCTTGAGAATATCTATGGCGGTGATGAGCATGTGAAACAAGATAAGGAAGAAAGCCTTAGTGGAAAGTTTGAAGACATGCAGATGGTTGAAGGAGAGACCATTCAACAATATGGAATAAGAATAAAAAATGTTGTTGGAGATATCAAGAGTGCAGGTGGTAAAATGGAAGATTCCACTATTGTTAGCAAAGTTTTGAGATCCTTATTATTGGTCTATGCAATAAGGGTTGCTTCTATTCAGGAGTTGAGGTCAATAGACAAGACTAAGGTGTCCCTAGACTCCATCATTGCAAAATTGACAGCCTATGAGCTAAATAGCTTTGATGGTAGTGTTCAGAAGATTGAATCAGCCTTTAGAGCATCTATTGCACCATCTAGAAAAGGCAAAGAAGCTAGTACCAGTGGTGAACCAAGACAGAGTAGAGAAATGGATGATGAGGAGATCCTAATGGAATTTGAAGCTCTTCTTACCAAGAGACTTCCTAAGGGAACCAATAAATACAAAGGTAAGCTTCCTTTGAAATACTTCTCTTGTAACTAGATAGGACATATTGTTGTAAACTATCCTAATGGTGATAGCAAGGACAAACCGAAAAAGTTCAAGAAGTTCAAAGGAGGAAACCAGAGAAACTGTTTTGTAGCAGTTGATGAAGGTGTCACTTATGAGGAATCAGAAGATGAAGAAGATGAAGAAAATGAGGAAACTGAAGGTGTCACTATTTTGTAATTCTTGTCTCCCACTTTGATAATTCCAATGAGTGGATTATTGACAGTGGTTGTTCGCACCATATGACTGATGATCAGATTAATTTCTTTCTCTAGAAGAATATGATGATGGTGTATTTTTTTTTGGTAATGATGCACCATGTATGGTCAAAGGAAGAGGGTCCATCTCTCTGAATGGAAATAGCAGTGCTAACAATGTGTATTGGGTAGAAGTTCTAAGGCACAACCTTTTGAGTGTTGCTCAACTGAATAATAATGGACTCACTCTAGAATTCAAAAATGGAATGTGCAAAATCAAAGGAAAGAGTGGTGAACTGATGGCTACTGGTATGCAGACCAAAGGTAACCTATTTTAGCTAAATGCTAATGTCAGTACATGTCTTATGGCTAAGTTTGAAGACAACTTGATATGACATAGGAGACTCTGCCATGTAAACTTTGACAATATTGTGAAGGCCAGTAAGATCAAGGTAGTTAGAGGATTGCTAGTGTTGAGCAAACCGGAAAATCCTTTGTGCAGAGAGTGTCAACTAGGGAAAATGTCTTCCTCAACCTTCAAAGGTAAATCTTTCACTGCAGACAATTTACTTGATTTTGTGCATATTGATTTGTGTGGTCCTATGAAAACTAGGAGTGTGCAAGGAGATAGGTATTTTATGATTCTTACAAATGATTTCTCAAGAATGATGTGGGTCACATTCCTAAAGGACAAGTCTAAAGCCTTTGGAATGTCTCAAAACTGATCAAGGAGGAGAATTTACTTTTAGTGAATTCAACAAATACTGTGAAGAGAATGGCATCAAGAGGCAACTGTCTACCCCTCGGACTCCACAGTAGAATGGCTTAGCTAAGAGGAACAACCGGATTGTGGTTGAAGTGGCTAGAACTATGTTGATCCAAGGAAAGGTTGCTCACACCTTTTGGAGAGAAGCGGTGAGCACTGCAGCCTACACAATGAACTGGGTACTCATCAAGAAAGGAAAGGATAAGACTCCTTATGAGTACTGGACCGATAAGACACCAGTGGTAAGATACTTCAGAGTGTTTGGTAGTAAATGTTATGTCAAGAGGAGTGAACATCAGAGAAATTTTGATGCTAAATGTGATGAGGGAATATTCCTAGGGTATTCCACAAAGAGAAAAGCTCTCAAATGTTTCAACACTAGGACTCAGAGAATTGTTGAAAGCATCAATGTTAGGGTTGATGAAAACTCTAAGAAACCTGAGGAAAATGGCAGAGAGAATGTAGGAGATGAATTGATAGTAACCTTCTAGGAACCGGTTGCAAATCAGCCCAGTACTAGTAATTGTGCTCCTACACCAGTGGATGCTGATGAAGATGAGGATGAAAAAGAAAAGCAAGAGGAATATGTTAAGAATATACCTAGGTATGTAAATATCAATCATGATCCAAAGCAGATCATAGGAGACAAAGATGCAAGAATTCTTGCAAGAAGAAAGGTTAGAGAAAACTCATGTATGATCTCTGAATTTGAGCCTAAATCAGTCAGAGAGGCACATAAAGATGAAGACTAGATCAAGGCAATGGAAGAAGAACTTGACCAGATAGAGAAGAAAGGTACATGGTATTTGGTACCCAGACCGGAGCATAAAAACATCATTGGAACCAAATGGGTCTTCAGAAATAAACTGAATGAGGATGGCACAATGGTAAGGAACAAAGTTAGATTAGTATGTAAAGGATATTCCCAAGAAGAAGGAGAAGACTATGGAGAAACCTTTTCTCCAGTAGCAATATTGGGAGGAGTTTGTATGCACCTTGCATATGCAGCTTTTAAAGGATTAAAGGTATACCAAATGGATGTAAAATCTGCATTTCTAAATGGACTACTTGAAGAGGAGGTGTATATAGAGCAACCAGATGGGTTTGCCCTATCAAAAGACAATAACATGGTGTGTAGGCTACATAAATCCTTGTATGGACTAAAGCATGCACCTAAAGCATGGTATGAACACTTGCACTCCCATCTTGTGAAGATTGGATTTTAAAGAACAAGTGAAGATAGCAATATCTACTTGAAATCAGAAGGAGATCGGATTTTGATTTGTGATGTCACTCATTGATCTAAATTATTGGTATTTTGTCAATCCAGAAGACAATACCCAAAGTAGAATTTGTGGTACTGTAAACACATAACAAGTCATATAAAATTTCATTTCATTGAAAATTTGTAAGAACCATAGAATTTTTGGCAAACTTTGTGAAAGAGAGTTGTGTGCCCTTGAATTTTGTCCCATTTGGGCAAACTCTATAAAAGAGAGTTGTATGCCTAGAATGTATCCAATTTGGGCAAACTTTGTAAAAGAGAGTTGTATGCTTGGAATGTATCCAATTTGGGCAAACTCTATAAAAGAGAGTTGTATCCCTGAGCCTATACATTTTAGCCAATCTTGTGAAGGAGTATATGCCTAACTCTGTAACTCCATAACTCTCCAACTCCTTGCAATTGGATTCAAATTGGGCTTATTTATAAGCTTTCAAAGAAGCTAAACAACCACCACATTTATGTTCTCATCAAAAGAAATCAAAAAGACAATCCAGTATTGAAAGGTTATTACATTTAAATGAAGACAAAAATTAATTTACGATTAAAATATTTATTACTCTCACTTATTTCTGATCATTACTCCCTTCTTGGAAGGCAATGGGCCCCATTGCTCGATCATCTTCCAAATAAAATTTTGCCATGTAACTTGAAAGTGTTAATGAGACTCTCGAGAGAATAATCGCTTCTTCCTAATTTGCTATAGTAATAGGAGCCTAGTCAGCTTGAGGCATAGTAGCTACTAGTTCCTTGGTAGATGTTGCAGTAGCTTCTTCATTTCCTTCTACTAAAGACGAAGACAAGGAAGAGTATGGCGTAGTATGGGCAGTGGCTCATTGGCTATAGATGCACCTATAGCGATCAAAAATGGCTCTGATACCACTGATCTGAATTATTTTGTCAATTTAGAAGACAATACCCAAAGCAAAATTTGTGGTATTGTAAACACATAACAAGTCATATAAAATTTCATTTCATTGAAAATTTGTAAGAACCATACAATTTTTGGCAAACTCTGTGAAAGAGAGTTGTGTGCCCCATGAATTTTGTCCCATTTGGGCAAACTCTATAAAAGAGAGTTGTATGCCTGGAATGTATCCAATTTGGGCAAACTCTATAAAAGAGAGTTGTATGCTTGAGCCTGTACAATTTAGCCAATCTTGTGAAGGAGTGTATGCCTAACTCTGTAACTCCATAACTCTCCAACTCCTTTCAATTGGATTCAAATTGGGCTTATTTATAAGCTTTCAAAGAAGCTGGACAACCACCACATTTATGTTCTCATAGGAAGAAGTCGAAAAGACAATCCAGTATTGAAAGGTTATTACAATTATATGAAGACAAAAATTAATTTAAGATTAAAATATTTATTACTCTCACTTATTTCTGATCACTCATAGGGGAAATTAAGTTCTTTATTGGACTACAGATTCAACAAATGAAAGATGGAATCTTTATTACTTAGTCCAAGTATGTCAAAGAGGTGTTGATGACCTTTGGCATGGAAGACAACAAACCAGTTGGTACACCAATGGTGACTAGTTGTAAAATATCAAAAGAGGATGACTCAGCATTGGTAAATGAGAAGGAATACTGATCAATGATTGGTAAGTTGCATTATGTAGTGCATAGCAGACCAGACATTGCACATGCAATGGGTATTACCACTCAGTTTCAACAAAGCCCAAGAGAATCCCACTTGGTAGTAGTCAAGCGGATTATTAGATATCTGAAGGGAACTATTGACTATGGATGTATCTATACAATGATGATTTCAATCTGAAAGTGTTCACAGATGTTGATTAGGCTGGTAATGTGGATGACTGGAAGAGCACAACCGATGGTGCATTCTTTCTCGATGGTAGGCTGGTCTCATGGATGAGTAAAAGAAGAGTTGTATCTCTAAGTCTATAGTAGAAGCAGAGTATGTTGCAACTTTTATGAACTGCACCCAAACTATTTGGATGAAGCATGTATTGAATGGCTCCAAAGTTCCTGTATCTGAACCGATAAATATATTTTGTGACAATACAAGTGCAATTGACATTTCCAAGAATCCAGTTTTACATGCTAGAACCAAGTACTTTGAACTCAAGTATCACTTCTTGAGGGAAAAGGTTCAGAATAAAGAGGTGGTATTGGAACATGTTTCCAGTAAGGAGTAGTTAGCAGACATATTCACTAAGTCTCTACCAAAGACTACTTTTACCTATCTAAGAGGTGAATTAGGGGTGTTTCCCCTTCAAGAGGTAATCTAAAGGTTTGTGCTCCATATCAATCAGATCTTACTTTGCAATATCTTTTTAGGATTGATGTGTTAAAGGACACTACTCCTCAGGGGGAGCAGCATAGTGGAATAGGGAAACTTGTGTCTCCACTTTAGCATTGTTGTCAAAAGGGGAGAAGATGTGAAGTGGAAAAGATATTTGTAGTATTAAGGAGAAGATGTGATGCAGAAAGAGAGATATCTTTGTATATTTCCATCAATGCCAAAGGGGGAGATTGTTGGCATATGTGCAGAACATTTTGACATGATGATATTGTGTTGCCATTGATGTCAATATGCTGAAAGAGAACCGGTAATATGTTGAGGAGTGAACCGATAACATGATAAAGAGTGAACAGGTTTATTAAAGTTAAGCAACTGGCAAAGTGAACTGGTATAATGATGAGAACCGATATATGTGCTAAAGCTGAAGCGGTTTAATATGGTATGACTACCGGTTGGTAGTCTAAGCTTCATGGTTTCCGATTGAAGTGTTTCGAGCCTGTGTGATTCAACCAATGGAATTGTGTGATGAGTTAGCATTGTAATGGGGATCAGATCATGTTGCCACATTAGCCTTATGCACGTGAAGGATCTTGCATGAAGGAGATTGATCCTATCTACCTCGGGAAAGTATGAAGTCTCTGCAAATGGTGGAGAATGCATGATGGGTTATCACCTCCAAGAAGCAGTAAAGAACAAACGGTGGAGACTATCTTGAGACCTATTTAAGACCATTGTATTCAAATGCAAAATGTTCAATGGTTAGAATTGAATCGACTAAATTGCTCAACCTAAATGTTTAGGGTTTAGGGTTTATGTTACCAACCTATCTGTTTCCCATAAGGTAGATGTTGTGTTTCATGTTGAAGTTGTTGGCAAATGTTGTGTGTGTATCTAAGTGCAAAGATATGTGATTCTTGCCAGACTAGATAAGAGATTTGATACCTGCAGAATGTGTATGCAGAAGAAAGGAACTAAAGCGGGTCTGCATTGGTATTGAGTTCTATTAACAGATCATTGTAATACCTATTTATCTCTAATCACTTCAACAGTTGGAAAATACCTTAATAGGGTAGCTTTAACTAGCTTGATGTAAATCCTTTAATAGGGTGACTCAAAGCCATTGAGTTCATAATATCCTCTAATAAGGTAACCCTTAACAAGGTTTAACCCTTAACCAGGTATTCTAGCCATCCCTTAACCGGGTGATCTCTAATAGGATCGGTTCCTAACAGAACCTGTTGTAACAGTCTTTAACTAGACTAGGCTTCTAACAGAGTGGACTTCTAAAGAGTTCAAAAAAAGATTGTGGGTATTCATCCCCACCATGGTTTTTTTCCAATTGGGTTTCCACATGAAAAATATGTGTGTCATATGTGATGTCTTTTTCATGTGATGATTTGTTGTTTTCTGTCAAGTGGTGAATCATGTTGAACTTGAAAGTTATTATATTTCTGTTGATAGATTACCTATCTATGCACAAGGATAATGTGGAAATGAGGGTGTAGGTTGTGTGGTAAGATAAGAGTTTCCGGTTTAAATCTTTTACAGTCTCATTGTGCTTAACTGGTAGTATTTTAGTTTATGATCGGTGTTAGTGATTGGCAGTCAAACCAGTTGAGGAAAAGTTTTTGTACCTGTACTGATTCACCCCCTCCCTCTCAGTACCAGTTTGGTACTCACTGTTCATCATTGTGTTATCACTCCTCTATTTTCTCTTTCACTTCCTCCTTTTTCTATTCAGTTTGCTTCACTTCAACCTCTTTGTCAGGTTTCTCTTTCTCTATTTCTTCCTCTATTTATTTCTCTTGTGTGTCTGTTGTAACTGGTGGTAGGTTTATTTTCCACTTGGTGTTCTTTTTCAGGTGGTGGTTGAATATCCACAGTAGGTTCAATGACCAATGCTTCAGCTGCTTCCTATGTAACACTAATGTCTGGTTGTTGTACAAGTTCCATAACTGGTTCAATGATATTACTAGTTGTATCAATAGTGTCCTAGATTTCATCAGTATCATCTACAAAGATAACCAGTCGAGAAGTAGTGCCATCCTTATGCTTGTTGGCAAATGCACACTCCAATGAGATATTGTAGGTGATTGAAGGTTTTGTCATTGATGGCAACCTTACAATCCTATGACATCGACAAGGTAATTTATCGACACCAACAAAGATAGACTCTACACTAGCACATAGACCACTGACACCAGTAGTGAAAGGAAGTATACCGACATAAAAGCCAACAGGAATTTTGTTTGTAATATATTTTGTTAATTATTGTAAAATCATTGTAAGCTGACTTGGCAAGTTGTAAAATGACTCATATATATAAGAGATCATTGTAGAACATTTAGAAATAGATGGAAGAAAATATATAGGTGAAATAAGGCAGACCTATTATGCGAATTATAGGTTAAGGGTTTATGTATGAAGCAGAGCTATAAACCGGTACTAGATCTGGCATAGTAGATGCTATTTTGAAGGACTACAAGACATTGGATTTATATAATCCATTTTGTAAGTCAGTGAGACTTCCCATTTTGTAATTGAGCAGTGAACTCTAGGCACTTGGCCTTCCTGCATGTGCAGGCCCCTATTGTAGCAGTAATATTCTCTTATTGGCCAGTAAGTGAATATTGTGGGTCACAAATCCCACCAAGGTTTTTCCCACACTGGGTTTCCTCATTAAACTACTGTGTTATGGTGTGTTTTTCATGTGGTTGCTTTTATCTCTGTTTATTGCATTACTTTCTGCTTTACCAGTATATAGTATTGATATGCTTTACATGTTTTAAGTTATGAAAATCATTTAACCGATTAGATACTAATTCACCCCCCCTCTTAGTATCTGTGGGAATCTTAACAATTGGTATCAGAGCTTGGTCCTCTATTTTCAGAAGCCTAATAGCTTGAGGAATATCTTGACACCAGTAGAGATGGAAAACTTGATGAAGCAATTAGAAGGAGCTCTCTCAGACTATGATGCAGAAAAGCTGAAAAATATCAAACTTGAAGATGACCTAAAAGCTGTATAGGATATCATTCAAGCACTTTAAGAAAATCTTACCATTGCAAGAAACAAGAGAAGAGAACTTTGTGAAAAGATGCAAAATGAGAATAATAAAGAAGAAACTCTTAGTGATTTGATGAATAAGTTGAAACAAGAAAACATGACAACAAAGAATGAGATGCAGGATATGACTATGAGATTTTGTAAAGAAATTGAAGATAAAAAGAAAAATGAAGAAGATTTGACTAGAAGAATAAGTGATGCTACAAATGAAAACACAAGACTTAGCTATGAAAATGATTCATTGAAGACAGATCTGATGCATGCACAAAATAACTCAAATGAACTCATGAGATAGAAAGGTATCTAGGAAAGAGAACTGGATATTGCAAATCAGCACAAAGAAAAATTCAAGAAAAGCTCAAAAGAACTTAGTGACTTGTTGAAGGATCAGAAACCTAATGGTGACACTAATGGCCTTGTCTTTGAAATTGGTGAAAGCTCCGGTACTGTAAACATATAGGATCATGGAAAACAGGTAAGACAACCTACTTCTTATAAATTTAATGGCAAATGCTTTAACTGTAACAAGTATGGTCATAGAGAAAATCAATGTAGATCTAGAAATTATCAAAGCACAAATACACCCACCGGTCAATGTTCCAAATGCAACAAAGTTGGTCATAATTCAGAGAATTGCAAAATGAATGTAAGATGTTATGTTTGTGGAAGATTTGGACATCTATCTAATCAATGTAGAACACAAACTGGCATAGGATATGGGAAAGCTATTCAGAAAAATAATGTGACTTGTTATGCATGTAACAAGATTGGACATATTGCTAAATTTTGTAGAAGCAAGTCCTCACTGGTAAATAACAAAGGTCCTAGTTTGAAAGGTAAAGAAAAAGTTGAAGAAGTAAAGCAAGAATTCTCAAAACAATGGATCAAGAAATCAGATCTAAATGTTGATAAGAACACTCCTCCACCAGCAGAATAGAGTAACACTCCACTGACAGGAGACTCTTCATCTAACTGAAGATAATTTATTTGAGGGTTTGGCAATTAAATGTGAAACATGCTATAATTCCCTCGGTTGAGGGTAAGAAGTTGAAATTACTTCTATACCAGTAGATAAGTTAACTGATTACTTAACCGGCAAGCATTAAATGTGGTGGTTGGTAAAAATAACATTATAGATCAAGTGTTTTGGCTCCATTTTCATTTCACCAAGCATTCAAACATTCAAAGAGTGTGAAAATTCCTGAGCGAAGGCATTCGAAGCAAAGAAGAGAAGATATTTATCAAACAATCATCCTTAAGGTAGTTAAAGGTATTTATATCCATGGCTTCTTCATCCGTTCCTAAATTCATAGCAAACCCTACTATAGTTGAAGTGATTAAATGCTCTAAACCTATATTCCAATTAGTTCCCAATATTGTGAAGAAAGATGATAATGTTGGTGCATTTTCTCAAATCCCCAAAGGAGTAGTTTTTGCTGAAGACCCTAGAATGTACATTAATTGTCACATAGAAGAATTAGGTGATGAGGAAATCAAGAGCATGTATAAGACTATAATTTGTGATGAAACTGGTAATGTTAAACCTGAGCACAAGATAGTGGAAACCCTAGGTTTCATTGAAATTCTCAGTATTCTGGATTTCCCTAAGGATGTTATAAGGATAGTTCTAAGTAGGGTTCATGGTGAATTCTTCTGGTTGGACTCAATTCACAAAATTACCTTCCACCTATAATAGGCATGATAAAACAAAGAAGGTCTCAAATGACCTAGTGATTAACCTAACATGTGCAACATCTGATAAGAGATCTTTAAGAGTAAATGATGTAACCGACATCAATGTCAGATTCATTAGCATGATTTTAGGCTACAAAATCACACATGCAAATAGGTTAAATTCAGTCTCTAGCCTATACATAAAGAGTGCCCATGATATGATTAAAGATAATGCAAAAATAGATGTGTGTGAATGGTTGAAAGATGAACTTATTGACAATCTTGGAAAGATAAAGAAAGACAAAAAGGGAACATTTAGATTTGGAAACCTACTTGTCTATTTAATGTTGCACATAACAAAACAAGTGCCCGGTATTGGTAATAAAAATCTTGGTTTTGATATATCGGTAGGCAAACAATTATCTGATTTACTAAATAACATGGGTGAAAACAAAGAAAAGAATATAAATGAGTACTTTAAGACATTGAAGGCCCAGATGAATACCAGAGTCAGATTATCACAAGCAATTGTAAATAAGTATAAGGATGAGATTTGGATGGAGGCAGTTATCCCAAGAACCATTTGGGTTACTGGAATGGGTTATGAAACTGATGACCACATAATTGAAACATATGCAAAAGCCCTCCTGGAAGCACCCAAGGAACCTAAAGAAGAGGTATTTGGCAATGCTGAGACTATTGAAAATCAAATCCAATCAAAGAAAAGAGTAAAGAAGGTTGAAGCAATAGTTAGAAGAGGATCTAGAGAAGCTAAAGCTATCAAAGAAGATGTACTTAAACAAACTGGTATTACTGAAGATGAGTTAGAAACAGTTCAACTGGAAACTCACCTTTCAACAGTTGCAACTTCTTCAGAAAGTAATATGCCAGCTGCATCTAAAAAAGTTGTGAGAAAAAGGGAACCTTCACCAGTATCTATGTTAGGTCCCGAAGACAACTGAGAGGGGGGGGGCATGAATCAGTTGTCTAATAAATGCAAACCAAAAATAACTTAACCAACTTAATGCTTAATACCGATAAACTAGTTAAGTATGTCAGTAGATAGTTTTAACAGTTAATTACTATACCGGTAAAGATTAATGCATGAAACATAAACACAAAGTCATCCACAACACATAACACCAATATTTACATGGAAACCCTGTAAGGGGAAAAACCACGACGGGAAACCTTACCCACAATCAGATGATACTATTGCAAATAGTAAGTATACATAAATGGGGTTTGCACATGTAGAAATTCCAACAACCTAGAGCTCACCGCTCAAACACAAAATGGGAGTCACACTGACTACAGTTGGATGGTTAAATCCAATAAGAATGTACTGCACAAAATAACATCTTCATATGTTGGATTCAGTACTGGCGTAATGCTGATATGCTTTCATAAAAACCTAACTTCACCTTCAAATGATGTCTGTGTGTATTACAGTACTTAATCTCGCATATACCTTCACACAATTCTTTTTTGCATTCCACACTTGATCTTACAAATAAGATCTTATATTTATACCATAACCTAACACCAATTTTAGAAGGTTGGCTCTACAAGATATTACAATAAAAATATTTTACAAACAATATAATATCTGATGCAATAACCAATTGAACATGTCAGCTTAATGCATTTACAACAATAATTAATCATCTCCATAGTGTGCCATGCTGATCTAGAAAAGATAAACCTACCGATGTAACCCTTGATAACCCTGGACCTATTTGCCGATAAAAGCAAATATGCAAATATGAATATATGAGTGATTAATTCATTAAGATAAGATGTCCACATGATGTCTTTGATATTACCAAGTGTCTTCCATATCATTCCAAGTGTTGGTGATCATTATATCCTATCGGTGAACCATATACCAGTAACTGTGCAATAGTTACTTGCTTGTCGGTGAATGCTGCTGGATATCTAAAGTGCTAGTGTTTTAGTAGGTGTTGACATCAATGACAAAACCATACTAAAATACCATTAATCTCCCCCTTTGGCATTGATGGCAACACAAAATGGAAAAACCATCAAAGTGCCAAAATAGAAATGCCAAAAACCAACAATCTCCAAAAAGATCATAACCAGAATACAGAGAGTAATAGTCTCTCCCAAACAACAATCTCTCCCCCTGGGAGCAACATGTGTTATCCAAAGTTCCTCAAAAGATAATGTGGTTTTCCATAGATATCTCTCCCCCTTTGACATCAAATGCCAAAGTTACAACAAAACTAAGTTCATATACAAAATACCAATCAATATACCAACTACTCCCCCTGAGAAGTAGCTTCCTCATCAAAGACCGGAGGAAAAGATTTGTCTATTAATTATGCTAGTTGATGACAATCATCAACAGTCTAAGTCTCTACCGGTGGTATGACTCCAAGCTGATCTCTGAGATATTTAAAAGTCTCCTTATGCAAAGGTTTTGTAAAGATATCTGCAAGTTGTTCTTTAGTATTCACATAAACCAGTTTTATCTCCTTTTCTTCAACTTTTTCCCTTAGAAAATTTAGTTTCATAGAAACATGTTTTGTTTTAGAATGTAGTACTGGATTCTTAGATATATCAATTGTTGCAATGTTATCATAATATATAGTAATAGGTTCCTTGCATTTTACCTTTATGTCTTTCAACATTTTCCTAAGCCATAGTACCTGTGTACAATTAGTTGCTGTTGCAAAATATTCTGATTCTGCTGTTGATAAAGATGTACAACTCTATTTCTTACTCAACCAAGAAACTAGTCTATTTCCAAGAAAAAATGCTCCACTGGTGGTGCTTTATCTATGATCCACATCTCCTACCAAATTTGCATCTATGTATGCACATAATTCAAAGTTTTCATCTCTAGGATACCATAATCCAAGATTTATAGTGCCTTGTAAGTACCAAAAAATCCTTTTTACTATTGATTCATGATTTTGCATAGGATTACTTTGAAATTTTGAAACCATACATACTGCATTCATAATATCAGGTTTGGTTTGTGTCAAATACAGTAAACCTCCTATCATAGATTTGTATATAGTTGGATTAACAGGTTTAGATTCATCCCTTTGAGATAATTTGCCATTTGTAGTCATAGGTATGCTTACCGGTTTAGAGTTCTCCATCCCAAATTTCTTTAGTAACTCTTTGCGGTATTTGGATTGACTCAAGAATATACCTTTATCAGTCTGTGAAATCTGCAATCCTAAAAAGAATTTTATTTCTCCAATCATAGACATTTCAAATTCTTCTTGCATTTTAGTAGAAAATTCCTTACATAATTCATCTTCTCCTCCAAAGATTATATCATCAATGAATACTTCTATAATCAAGATGTCATCATTAGTTATTTTGTAATATAAATTGCTATCTGCATTTCCTTTAGTAAAACCAATCTTTAAAAGATACTTATCCAATCTTGCATACCAAGCTTTTGGAGCTTGTTTTAATCCATACAAAGCTTTTCTTAGCCTGCAAACCATATCATTGTCATCTGTCAAAGGAAATCCATGAGGTTATTCAATGTATACTTCCTCTTCAAGATCTCCATTGAAAAATGCACATTTAATATCCATTTGATAAACTTTATAGTTCTTGTGTGCTGCAAAAGCCAAGAATAATTTGACTGCCTCAATTCTAGCTACCAGTGCAAAGGTTTCATTGTAATCAACTCCTTCTTTATGAGAATATCCCTTACACACTAGTCTTTCTTTATTTCTAACAACCTTACCATCTTCATTAAGTTTGTTTCTGAATACCCATTTGGTTCCAATTACATTTTTATCTTTAGGTCGGGGAACTAATGTCCAAGTGTTATTTTTCTCAATTTGTTCTAATTCTTCTTCCATAGCTTTAATCCAAAATTTATCTTCATATGCCTCATTAATAGATAATGGTTCAATTTGAGAAATAAGACATACCTCTTCATTTTCCAATCTTCCTCTTGTCATAACTCCTTTAAATTTGTTTCCAATTATCTAATCTTTAGAATGATTTAATCTTACATACCGGGGTGTCTTTGTTTGTTGTTGTTCTTCAATTATTGTGGAATCCTCAGATGGTACTGGGGTAATTGGATCTTCATTTTGTACTGGTGGATTTAGTGTAGGTTCATTTCTCAAAATTTCTATTGCTGGATCAGAGTCTATATACCTTGAAGTTCCTCTGAATTGTTCATCAATCTTTACATTTGTACTCTCAACAATTTTCTGCAATCTATTGTTAAAACATCTATATGCTTTTCTCTTAGATAAATAAGTAAGAAATATTCCTTCACCACTTCTAGGATCAAATTTGCCAATATACTCATCTCTTGTGATATAACATTTACTTCCAAAAAATTTGAAATGCTTAAGAGTAGGAGTATTACCAAACCATAGTTCATGAGGGGTCTTACCGGCTTCACCTTTGATGTGAGCTTTGTTGAATGTATAGACAACTGTGCTGACTGCTTCTCTCCAATACACATGAGGTAAATTTTCTTCTGATAACATACTTCTTGTTGCATCCAAGATAGTTCTATTTTTCCTTTCAACAACTCCATTCTGTTGTGGTGTCTGAGGTGTTGATAGTTGTCTTTTGATTCCATTCACTTCACAAAATATATTAAAGTCCTTAGATGTGAATTCTCCTCCTTGATCTGATCTTAAGCATTTGATTTTCTTACTGGTTTCATTTTCAACCATTACTTTGAATAGTTTGAACTTTCCAAGTGCTTCTGATTTTTCTCTGAGAAAAGTAACCCAACACATTCTAGAATAGTCATCAATGATTAGCATGAAATATCTATCACCTTGTAAGATTTTAGTTCTAGCTGGACCACATAAATCAGTGTGAATCAAATCAAGAGCATTATTGGAATTTTTTGGAATACTTTTGAAACTACATCTAACTTGTTTTCCAAATTGACATTCCTTACATACTGTATTCTGAGGTTTGACAATTTTAGGTAAATCTCTAACTGCCTTACTAGTACTAATCTTTACCATGCAATCAAAGTTTACATGACAGAGTCTCTTATGCCATAACCAACTTTCATCTATACATGCAATCAGGCATGTCTTTTCACTGTTATTCAAATGAAAGATATTGTACCCTTACCTTTGATTGAATAGGCTTTGTCATCTCCAAATCTTACTAAGCCTCCATTGTATTCTTGAAAGTTCAAGAATTTACCTTTGTCTCCTATCATATGATGTGATCATCCTAAGTCAATGATCCATTCATCCTTTACTTCAACTTTAGCTGCCAGGGCTTGTTCTACCGGTTGAGCAGTAGGTGTCAGTTGATCTTCTGTTATAGCAACAAAAACCCATCCATTGTCTACCAGATCGTCATTAGAATCATCAGTCACACATTCATCAACAATGTAACAAGATTTGTCTTTGTTCTTCTTAAATCTATATCTTTGATATTTAGGATTAGGCTTGTATGTTCTTCTAGCTTCTTCTTTTAGTCTAGCATGTCTATCAGGGCATCTCGAAGCCAGATGACCAATCTCATTGTAGTTAAAACATTTAAAGGGTGCTTTACCTTCATACTTACTTCCAATTGGACCTTTAGGCATTTTCCTTCCAAATAGTGCTTCAAGTTCTTCATTTTCTTTCCTGCTTTCTTCAAGTTCTCTTGCATAAAAGGCTTTCCAATTAGATTTGTTAAATGATGGAGTAGATGATGTTGATGCTTTAATGGCTAAATTTGTTTAATAGTAGCAACACGACCAAATTCTTCAATTTCAAAAGCTGAAAGTTTCCCAATCAATGTATCCCTAGTTACTGATGTATTAGGCATTGTTCTCAACTCATTTATAGTCGTAACCTTCATTTTGTATGCCGGTGGCAATCCTCTTAAAAATTTTGAAACAATTTCATCCTCACTTAAGGTTCCTCCACAACATTTAATACCCAAAACAATTTCATTTACTCTTTCCATAAAAGAAGAAATCCCTTCATCTTCTTCCATTTTCAGATGTTCATACCTGACCCAGAAGCTTTCAAGTTTTGCAATTTTGACAGTGGAATCTCCTTCATTTAGTGTCTCCAAATGATCCCAAATTGCTTTAATAGTAGACCTATTTGATAGTCCCATGATTTGTTGATATGATAATGTGCTCAAAAGTGCTTCTCTTGCTTTGTAATCATTTTCCTCATCTTTTGTCAAGTTAGTTGGACTAGGCTGACCAGGTACAACAATAGTATAACCTTTCTTTGTAACTTCCTAGATGTCTTTTCCAATGCAATTTAGATGTGTCTCCATTCTGATCTTCCATATGCCATAGTTGGTTCCATCAAGTTTAGGATTGTCCTTCCTGAAATAATTAGTAGACATTGGATCTCCTCAAGCTATCAAACTTTTGCAAAAAAGGACTAAGCTTCGATACCAATTGTTAGGTCCCGGAGACAACTGAGAGGGGGGGAGTGAATCGGTTGTCTAATAAATTCAAACCAAAAATAACTTAACCAACTTAATGCTTAATATCGGTAAACTAGTTAAGTATGCCTATAGATAGTTTTAATAGTTAATTGTTATACCGGTAAAGATTAATGCATGAAACATAAACACAAAGTCATCCACAACACATAACACCAATATTTGTATGTGAAAACCCTGTAAGGGGAAAAACCATGGTGGGAAACCTTAACCACAATCAGATGATACTACTGCAGATAGCAAGTGTACATAAATGAGGTTTGAACATGCAGAAAGGCCAACATCTTAGAGCTCACTACTCAATCACAAATTGGGAGTCACACTCACTACAGTTGGATTGTTAAATCCAATAAGAATGTACTGCACAAAATAGCATCTTCATATGCTGGATTCAGTACTGGTGTAATGCTAATAAGCTTTCACAAAAACCTAACTTCACCTTCAAATGATGTCTACATGTATTGTACTGCTTAATCTCACATATACCTTCATACAATTCTTTTTCGCATTCCACACTTGATCTTAGAAATAAGATCTTACATTTATACCATAACCTAAGACCAATTTTAGTAGGTCGACTCTACAAGATATTACAATAAAAATATTTTATAAACAATATAATATCTGATGCAATAACCAATCGAACATGTCGACTTAATTCATTTACAACAATATTTAATCATCTCCATAGCATGCCATGCTGATCTGGAAAAGATAAACCTATCGATGTAACCCTAGATAACCCTGGACCTATTTGTCGGTAAAAGCAAATATGCAAATATGAATATATCAATGATTAATTCATTAAGATAAGATGTCCACATGATGTCTTCAATATTACCAAGTGTCTTTCATATCATTCCAAGTGTCGGTGATCATTATATCCTGTCGGTGAACCATATACCAGTAATTGTGCAATAGTTACTTGGTTGCCAGTGAATGTTGCTGGATCTCCAAAGTGCTAGTGTTTTAGTAGGTGTTGACATCAATGACAAAACCATACCAAAATACCAACAATCTACACCTTCTCCTAGAAGAACTAGATAGAAACAACAAGCAGTAAGGCCCTTGGCTAGAAAAGTAACTCCAAAGAAGAAGTTAACACCCAAAAGGATGACAATGGAAGGACTTATCTCAAAGGTGCAAAATGGAAATTGGGGAAAGGGAATCTTATCTAGTTCTGGGATGACCCCTGGCTTCTAGAAACCCCTTTGAATGAAAACCCTGAGTGGAATAGATTTTAGAATCAATGCAAGGAAAAATTTGGAACCAAGGTGGAGGATTACTGGACAGATGGATAGTGGAAGGACTTATCTCAAGTGGGCTAGTCTTTGGGTAGTTTGAATAAAGTAATGAGCTCTATGGTGAGGATTGAAGAAGAAGATCATTTAATTTGGAAACTCACTGCTAGTGGTACTTTTACATTGTCTTCTCTATATAATCAATAGTTTAGCAACATGGAAAGCCCATGCTAGGCTATAGCATGGGTGAAAGGCCTCACCCCTAAGATTAACATTTTCTTCTAGATGGCTCTTCAAGATAAAATTCTCACTACTGAGAATATCAGAAAAAGAGGCATTAGTATGCCTAGTTTTTGTATTCTTTGTAAGCAGAATGAGGAGACTATAAATCATATGCTCTTTCATTGCCCTTTTTCTATTGATGTATGGGGAAGTTGTTTGGACCATTTCAAAGTTAGTTGGGGTTTCCCCAAGATGATTAAGGAGATTTTCAATTCTTGACATCTTCCTTCAAGAAATAAATCCACAACCTTATTATGGAAAATTTCTTTACCTCACATGTGTTGGGGCATATGGAAAGAGAGAAATGATAGAGTTTTTTAGAGAAAAGACTACTAAGGCTAAAATTGTGTTTGAAAAAATAAGAAGTATAGTGGAGAATATGAATATAATAGGCGGTATTGGTAATCCTTAAGATAAGGATGATCAATTTATCTACAAAAAGTGGAGATTAAAGGGTCAAGAGAGCTTTCAGATCAACCCTAGAGAGGGTGTGACATGGATCAGTCCACCTAAGGGATGGATGAAAATCAATTTTGATGGGGCCTCAAAGGGTAATCCAGATGTCACAGGATGTGGAGTGATCCTAAGGGATGAATGGGGAATATGCAAAATAATTAAAAGCATTCCCATAGGAAATCAGACTAATCATGTTGCCGAAGCCATGGTGGCTTACCATGGGATGATCCTTGCCAAGGAAGCTAAATGCACTAAAGTGTGGTGTGAAGGAGACTCTTTAAACATAATCAACTATTTAAACATGAAATTCCCACCTTCTTGGTCTATTAGTAATGCTATTAAAGCTACTAGGAAAATCAATGATGAATTTGATATGTGTGTTTTTACACATGTATAGGGAGGCCAATTCCTGTGCTGATTGGGCAACCAACCTGGCTTACCAATCGGGAGACATCATTACTAATTATGGTGAAATGGAGATTGCAAGTGAAATGAAATCTCTGCTTAATCAAGATCGGAGCTAGGCAAGGAAAGGTGGTACTTTTAATCATTATTTCTAATGCTTCTTCCTTCTTTTTCAATGCAGGGTTTTATCAAAGATAATGAGCATTTATATAGGTGTCTTATCATTACATCTGGCATGGATTCCGAGCATTCTTATAGAGTACGCACAAAAACCAGAGGAGAGGTTATCAAGCTGAGAGAAGGAATTGCAAGGAAGGTGCTAGAAATATGGGAGGTAACAAGAAAAGATTTGAACCCACTTCCTGCTCTGACTGGAGAAAGAATATAGAAGTTTGGGATATCCTTCAACAGGGGGGCTGAATGTTTTCATGGAGTGGTTAAGTGGGAAAGACCCCACAATCACTAGTTATTTCATCAAGAACTGGAAAAACAGTAAAATCCTTATCAGTTCCCAGATGATGAATGTTGATGAAGAGGTCACTACCAAGGCCACTGGGATGACTACTAAGGGAACAAAATTTTACAGGGATCAAGGCATATTAGATAAAGCAGTAGATAAGTTTCTTGTTATGGATAAAGAGAGGAGAAAGATGATCAAAATTGACAACTCCTACCATGCTCTGAAGAGAATTGGCAGGCCATGGAGGTTTGCTTTATTTGCCTCTATAGCTTACATTACCTTAGACGGTAGGTTTACCAGAGCCTACAGGAATCACTTTGTCCTACTCAACCATTTCCATCATGGGGAAAAGGTGAGCCTACCTTATTATCTAGCATGCTCAATAGATCATACTATAAAGGAGGTTCAGAAGGACCCCAAAGGTGAGCATGCCCTCCACTAGGGGCTTATGGTCCTGGTTTATAAAATGCTTAAGGGGAAGTTTACTGAAAAGCCTATTAAGGGCAAAAAAGAAAGAGATGAGACAATAGAGAGTGAAGCTAGTGGATTTAACTTCAAATCAGAGACTGAGGGAGAATCAGAATATAATAGCAAAAAAGGGAGGAATAAGGCCAAGAAGAGAAAGATTATTGTGGATTTAGAAATGTCAGAATCTGAAACTAAATCTTTTGAGAAAAAAATTGTTAAAAAAAGAAAGGGAAAGTTGCTAGAAAGCAGATGCAGAGGAAGATCACTAAAAAGGGTAACAACCCAAATATCAACAACATTCTAGTTGACTCTGAGGAGGAGTTTGATGAAAACAAGAAGATTGAGGGTCGGGATAAAGAAGGGGAGAGTAACCTAGTGATGGGCAATATCAAGGTTGTAAATACCATAGGTCTGCAAAAGGAG
This sequence comes from Cryptomeria japonica, assembly GCF_030272615.1. NCBI lineage: Eukaryota > Viridiplantae > Streptophyta > Pinopsida > Cupressales > Cupressaceae > Cryptomeria > Cryptomeria japonica. The sequence goes on along the minus strand of NC_081414.1, from coordinate 887,169,674 downwards.
GATAAAGGGGATAAAAGTGTCAGAGATGACAATGATACTATTAAAGATTTTTGTGAGACCATCGCTACCATGGTGAAGGATATCAATAGTTTGAAAACTGATACACAGGCTATTGCAAGAGTTACGGTTGGTGACAAGCCCCTGGCTAAACATGTTAAAGAATTGGTTGTCATTCTGCACAATGTGGAAGCTATTGAATGTATGGTTGGAAAAATCATAGCAACAGAAAAATAGGTCAATGAGATGGGAGATAGAAAGGAAATGGAAAATAAAATGAAAGACTTTGGCAGTAGAATTGATAGGTTGGAACTCAATGTAAAGAAGATCGCAAACCAAAATTTCCAAATCCTCAAATCATCTATGGACAACATGAACATCCTCATAAACAAGTTTGAAAACAATGTTGAGAAGGATGGTGATAAAGAGAAACCAAACAAGAAGGGTCATGAAAGGAGGACCAAAGCTAACACAAATATCAAGGGTGACATCAAAGGTCATGAGCTGGAGGAACTGAAGACTTCAACAAGCAACATGAAACAAATGGTTGTTCATGCTAAAGAAATTATGAATAGTATTTAGGTCTATGTTGGTGTCCTAGGTTTTATCTTTTTGCTATCTCTATGCTTTCCTTTTGCTGTCTGCTCTGGGTTTCTATGTTATGTTATGTTAGCTGATTCCTCTTAGTAGGATCATTTTGTATTTTTGAAGTGATCAGGCACTTTATCTAGCAATTTTGTTCTCCTGGCTTGTACAAGGTTCAGGTATCTTTTAAATACCTGCTTTTACTTAATCAAAACATCCAAAAGGAAGACTCAACAAACCATTGCTCCAATTGACAAACTTCTAGATAAAATAATAGAGGATGGAAAGCTAAAAAACATAAGTAAATTATAAGATTCATTATCAGTTGATGACAAGGAGAAAGTTGAAAACAATGTAATTCTACACTTGGACATTTATAATAAATTTTTAATGCAAGTTGTAGATGAATTACCGATAGAACTGTTTAAAAGACTTGAAGCTAGAAGGCAAGCTATTGTAGAACTTGATAAGAAAAAAAAATTTAAAAACTTGTTGTACATCCAGTTAACTCACCAAAAGAGATAGATAAACTGATCTCAGAGGCTAACCGACCAATATTTTCAACTGCACACTGACATGTAGCACTTATGGTTGGTAGAGTGAATGAGGTTGCAGAGGAAACAACTAATGCATGAGACATATTCCTTGTAGAGAAAGAAAAGAAAGAAGAATATAGAAACCCTAAACCCATCAAATTATATTAGAAGGAAAAGGATAAGGGAAAAGGAAAAGTTGGTGGACCACCTAGCATAAAAATAATAGATACCTTATCCCCACCACCTCTAGACAATCAACCGGCTAGTGAGAGTATGGACATACCACAACAGGGCACAAATTCCAATTTTGAGGTGTTATATACAATTGACATTGACACACAAAAAGTCAATATTGTGGTAGATAAGGATACAACTGGGAAAATAGATATGGCTAGTGAGCCACCGGTAACATATGGTACAGAAGGTAAATTGGCAAATGATAACACTAAACAATAGGCTCCATCATAGCAACATGTTCATATAGAGACAGTGCCACAAGCATCAGCTGAGCAATCCAAACCTTTGCTTAAGGAAATGGAAACACAAACTGACCTACCAGAGGTCACCATAAGCAAGGAAATTGCTCCCACTAGCGGGATATAGATTGTTGGTTCATCAAATGCTGAATTCAAATCGACTAATATAATAGAAGTTCTTCTGGATTCCATAAAGAAGATAACAGGTTGTAGCTCTCAAGCATATAAGGCAATAGATGATACCATTCCAATTTTGAAAATTATAGCACCTAAATGTAATGTAGATAATAAAGATTCTTTGAGTCAACTTGACACTTTGTCTAAGTATATTACTAACAACACTATGACAGTTGAACAAATAAAAGAGGAAGCATTCAAGGAGAGATTAGAGAAAGAAAAACACAAATTATTTGAGGAAGAAATAAAGAAGTGTACAAGGCAATTTGACACACTTTTACCGGAATTGTGTAGTACATTGAAGGAATATAAAACTTTGTACAAGGATACATGTAAAACTAACTTTTTGACAGTTGATATAGACAAGAAGATCAGCAAGATACAGGAGGAAATAAATCAACTAGCTAATAATTTCATTAATTCATCTAATTCATTATCAGTTTTTGAGTAGAAAATAACATGTTTTGAGGAAGAACTACTAAAGTTGGAAAGAAAAAAGGAGAGAATAAAGGAAAGGCTAAAGATCTAAAATGGAGACTTAGTCCAAAATTGGACTACCTCACCTCCTTAAGAAAAGAAATATTTGATGCTTTGATTCAAGGAAAACACTGGTAGAGAAAAAGCAACACCTCACCAGTACAGTTTAGAGGATAGAGGCCACAATAAAAGACAACAAAAAGTTCATTGAGAACCTAAATCTGGTTTTGGCAGATCTTTTTCAGATTGTAACCAACTGGTTACTAGGGTGAAACTGGAAACCACACTCAATTGACACATTGACAACCTTTGTCATTGATGCCAAAGGGGGAGTAGTGGAAGAGAAAAATAACCAGCAAATAACTCATTAGCTCAGGGGGAGCACATATTCTTTTGGTACACAAATTTTTGGTAAGACAATTCTGGCAGACTCTTTTGGATAACAATTTTTGGATTTTTCTCATGAGTGTTGCCATCAATGCCAAAGGGGGAGATTGTTGGCAAATGCACACTCCAATGAGATATTGTAGGTGATTGAAGGTTTTATCATTGATGGCAACCTTACAATCCTATGACATCGGCAAGGTAATTTATTAGCACCAACAAAGACAGACTATACATCGGCACATAGACCACCGGCACCGATAGTGAAAGGAAGTATACCGACATAGAAGCTGACAGGAATTTTGTTTGTAATATATTTTGTTAATTATTGTAAAATCATTGTAAGCCGACTTGGCAAGTTGTAAAATGACTCATATATATAAGAGATCATTGTAGAACATTTAGAAATAGATGGAAGAAAATATATAGGCGAAATAAGGCAGACCTATTATGCGAATTATAGGTTAAGGGTTTATGTATGAAGCAGAGCTATAAACTGATACTAGATCTGGCATAGTAGATGCTATTTTGAAGCAGTACAAGACATTGGATTTATATAATCCATTTTTGTAAGTCAGTGATACTTCCAATTTTGTAATTGAGCAGTGAGCTCTAGGCACTTGGCCTTCTTGCATGTGCAGGCCCCTATTGTAGCAGTAATATTCTCTTATTGGCCAGTAAGTGAATATTGTGGGTCACAAATCTCACCAAGGTTTTTCCCACACCGGGTTTCCTTGTTAAAATACTGTGTTATGGTGTGTTTTTCATGTGGTTGTTGTTATCTCTATTTATTGCATTACTTTCTATTTATCGATATATAGTATTGATATGATTTACATGTTTTAAGTTAAGAAAATCATTTAACCAGTTAGATACTGATTCACCCTCCCCTCTCAATATCTATGGGAATCCTAACAATGCTTAATAAGATAGACAATATTCAGTGTGATAATCTCTTCTTCATCTAGATCTGGTTGATCTCCAGTCTCTGTTTGGTCATCTTTATGAGACTTCATCTGCACATGCATCTTTTGAATATTTATAGCTATCTGATTAGTTTCAACTTCAATAGATTGAACCTTTCCACTCAATAACTTCAATATTCTTGCCTTAAAATGAAATTGTCCTTTGAAATTGTCAAGAAATTCTAATAATTCATCTCTAGGTAATTCAGAAAAATATTGAATGAAAACACTATCCATAATTTCTTGATCTTGTTCTACAACCATTTTCCACTTATTTGTAAGAATAAAATACCAAAAATCAGAAATATCATTTTCAATATCCTCAGGCAACCGATTGTATTGACGCAAGTGGTTGATTACCTCTTGAACAATTTGTTTCTTCTGATCATCATCAAATGAATCAAAACACTCTTTCACATTATCAAACCTATTCCTCCCTAATGTTTTTACTATTCTCTCAAAATCAGTCATAGGCTTGTAAGATAAAGCATTAATAGGAATTCTTTTCTTTGAAGTGTCTCCTACTGGTCTGGCTTTCTTACCAGTTGCTTTCATTTTCTTTGGTTCCTCTTCAATGTTAGTATCCTCAGATTCAACTTAAAGAATGAGTTGCCTACCTCTCTTCTTCATTGTAGTCTTCTTCTTAGCATATAATTTGGGTACCAGTTCCTTTTTGACTTGAAAACTTCTTGTCTCCCTTGTACTGATAGTCACTGAAGGTGCTTGCTCAACTTTCTTCGACTTCTCTTTGGCACTTCTGGGTTGAGCAAGTTCATTTCTTTCTTGGTAAGTTCCCAGTCATTTCTTATTCTTATCCTTTGGAGATGCCAAAAGGTTGTTGGCATATCCAATGAATAAGTCAGTTGACTTCATAACTCATTTCTTTTATCTCATCTTCCCTGGGTTGAACAACCTCCATACGACAAAAATATGTGGTAACTGTAAAACAGATTGCTTTGGTAAAGTGTTTCACCACATCTTTAGGTAGCCTCAACCTCATGATCATCCTCTTTTGGAACTCATTAAAATATCTATTCATAGCAATAGAAAATGTGTTCTTTACAGCCTTAATGTTTTTCTTGATTTGAGTTGTTATCGGTATGTCCTTCGACCATTGAATGTCACAAATTCTCGATAGGAAATTCTAAAAATAAAAGAATAGACTAATCAACAGTTGACCAAATTTGAACTTTTGACTACTACCTTTCTTAATTGATTGCAGTTTCACTATCAATTGTCTCCTTATAGCTTTAAATAAGTCACAATCTGCATTCTCAGCAATCATCCTGTAAGTTGCATGCATAGCAACAAATGGCACACTTTTCATCCTGATGGAATAAAATATCCTATAACCAATGACCAGAGTTTCAAGTCTAACTATTGGGTCTTTAATGTTGTTGACCAAAAATGCACGACCGCTAGAGGTGGTCTGAGTTAGTGCAATCACAGTCTATTTTGAAATTTTCCTCAGCTTTGGAACTTCACCGGTTTTCCAAAAACTAGTCACTGCATGAATTGCTTCTTTCATGATTGTATGCAACCTGTCAAGATACATATTCTCTCCATGCACATGACTAAGAATTATCCTAACATGCTCTTCTTCAAAATATTCAAGAAAATATGCTGCATTATGAAAACCTTTTCCATAAACCCTAATGTACTCTGGTTTGATTTTTCTGCTTTTACCACACAAATATTTGAGTTGAGAATAAATTGATAGCAATCCTAAATCTTCAATTTTATAGTTAATGTAACTGGATAAATCACCTTTGATTATAACACCGTTAGGAACTTGAGATAATGCATTATATGATACTATTTTATCATATTCCATAAACTCCATAGGTTCAGTAGTAATCATAAGTCTCTCTGCTTTCTTAGACAATGATGCCATTCTGAATAAACTTGATTTGAGAGAGATTAACAAAAGAATACCTTAATTCCTTTGTAGTGGTAAGGTTTTTGGTTGATATCTCGAATGTACACATGTTTTGCCTTCTTTGATCTTCTAATCCAATTCAATCTTTCATCCACAACACAAATCCGTCTACAATTAGCTAGCAATTCTCTTTTTCACTCTGTAGGTGCTCGAAAACTCTCTTCAAATGCAATTAGGGTAAAAATAACATAGTAAAACTTGCTTTTATAAACTTACCCACTGCATTAATTTCTCAACCGATAGTGTAATGAACTCTAACATATCGCTTAATAAAACTCACTTATACCAATAAGTATATGACCGATTTGATAATCCTTTGAAAACCAATAGATAATGATATCAAGAATTCTCACAAAATAACTAAAAAATGCAAAAATCTCTTACCATGCATTCTTCAAGGGGTCTGGAAGTATATTTACCATTATTCTCCCCTTAGGCCTATTTGAAAGGGCTTAGTTCTCCGGTGTAGGATTCTCCACACTAGGTGAAGGGATAGATTCTTCTGCAGGCTTGTCCTGAGTCTTATTCTTCCAGATTTTGTTCATCTCCTCTCTAGTTTCCTTAACATTGACCTTCTACTTACCTTTCCAATCTTCAGAGTGGTTGACTAGTTTGTTATTCCTAGTTCTATAGAACTTTGACATGTGTCCCGATTTGTGACAATGATAGCAAGCCATCCCAGATAAGCTCCAAGGTCTTGCATTACCTCTTATAGTTCTCCTTCTACATTTCATAGCCACGTGACCATAATTATTGCAAATGGTGCAAATCACATTAGTTACCTTTTACATTTTATATGGATTAAATCAATTGACATAGGGTTTCTATCTATTCATGTTTACTCGAATGTCATAGGTTCTTTTCCAGTCACCATTAGGTGTTGGATTCACGTGAGATGCTGGATTGTTTGCTCCATATTTGCATTCAACTGAGCTATGTCCATACATGTTGCATGTGAAACAATGACCTTCAAATCTCCTAGACACATATCTAGCATTTGCATTATAACATGTGTTCTCATTAGATCTGCTTCTACACACATTAGTAGTATGTCCAGGTTTATGATAGATAAAGCAAATAGGTTTGAAATCTTTCTTACCGGTAGGCTTGTTAGCCTTAGGAGCAGTTTTACCTTTGTGTATGTTGCTCTTGGTACCGAAAGATTCTCCTTTCTAAGATGTATTGAAACCTAGTCCAGGTGTGTCACATTTCATCCTCTGAGATTGGATCTTCTCATCTATCATAGAAGAACTCTTATTAAACTTTTCAATATTCTCATTAGCCTTAGTGAGCTCTTTGGTAAGATCTTCATTGTGTTTTGTCATTCTCTCTTAGAGATGTTGCCATTTCAAGATCTAGTTGCAAAGCTTCCTTCTCTTCCTTCTCCTCATGCCAATGTTCATGCAAAGTTGCATTCTCTTGTTTGATCTTAGCAATCTCATGATCTCTCTCTTTGATTACATCTTCATCTGCCCTTCTTGCTTCAAGCTCTTGGCTCATGCGGATGGTTAGGGATTCAAGCTCTCTCCTCAGATTTAGCTTTTCACCATTCAGTTTTTCAACTTCTTCAACTAGTGCACCAATGTTGGCCTCATCTGAAGAACTATTATCAAATATCTCTAATAGTTGCTCAGTCATCTCTCTCCTTTTAACTTGTGAAGCTTTAAATCTAACCCTTAGGGTTTCAAACTCTTCCTTGGTTGCATCAAGGACTCTAGCCATTTCTAAATAACTCATATCCCCCATGGTAGCTTTAGGGTTTCCTTCCAAGAAATTAAGCCTTAAGGAAGTTTGGCTCTGATACCAATTGATAGAGTTATAAAACACTGAGAGGGGGGGTGAACCAGTGATAACAAAAATAACACCACTTCAAACATAGACCAATAAAGACAGTTAACCAGTTTACTTAATACTATGCATGCAATCCAAAATGATATTAAAGCATCCACACCAAGTAAAACATCCACCATAACACGTGTTTATACATGGAAAAACCACTATTAGATGGGACTCACAAGTTAACTATCTGTAGTAATATGTAACTAACTGGTTAAGGTCTACAAAAGTGCTCTACTAGGAGCGAATCCTGTTAAAGATCTCAAAGCCTCATTAGGAGCTATACCCTGTTAAAGGTAGTAACCTATTAGGAGTAACCTCGGTAGACGATTTCAAACCCAAACTAATGGATCACATGGTTAGAGGATTTGTACATGAAGCGTGTTAGAGATTACCTAGTTAGGGAATTTGACTATTGTAGTGATTAGAAAACAACATGTGGTGTGATCAAGAAGTAGCACAACTTGCTTGAATAGATCCTCTTCTAGTCACTCGAAACTGCATCACCGACATACTCTACACCTTTAGTAAATCACAACAACTTAACACTTCTATCTCGCATAATGAAAATAGTTCATTACAATGTCATTATTTAGACATTAGATTCCATGTCGGCTTAGGAAATTCATCACAATTTCCTAGATGTAGAGTATCTAGACAATCTAACATAAGACATCACAGATTGCCATCAAATCTGTCGGTTAGGGATACTCATCATCATCGGTGATAACTCATCACACAATTAGTGAAACTAGTTGGAACACCAATACCGGTTAAGAGTTAACCTCTTCCAACTCATAGACCAATTGTCCTCCAATTGCCTCTTTCATATCTCCACAATATCTCCAAGATGGTATTGTTAGGATTCCCAAAGATACTGAGAGGGGGGGGGCTGAATCGGTATCTAACTGGTTTAAGGATTTGCTTGATTTAAAACATGTAAAGCATGTCAATATAGTGTACCGGTAAATCAAAAGTAATTCAGTAAACAAGAAAAACAATAACCACATGAAGAGAAAACCATAAAAAAATAGTTTAACAAGGAAATCTGGTGTGGGAAAAACCTTGATGAGATTTGTGACCCACAATATTCACTTACTGGCCAATAAGGGAATATTACTGTTTTACAAGAGGGGCCTGCACATGCAGGAAGACCAAGTGCCTAGAGCTCACTGCTCAATTACAAAGGAAGTCACACTGACTTACAAAATTGGATTATACAAATCCAATGTCTTGTACTACTTCAAATTAGCATTTGCTATGCCAGATCCAATACCAGTTTTAGCTCTGCTTCATATTAAACCCTTAACCTATAATTCACATATTAGGTTTGCTTAATTTCACCTATCATGTTCCTCTTAAATGTTCTACAATGATCTCATACATATATGAGTCATATTATAACTCATCATGTTGGCTTACAATGATTTTACAATTAATTACAAAATATATTACAAATAAAATTCATGTCGGCCTCGGTGCCGGTATCCTTTCTTTTACTACCAGTGTTCTGTGTGCTAGTGTAGAGTTTGTCATTGCCGGTGCTGGTATAATTTTCTTGCCTGTATCATATGTTTGCAAGGTTGCCATCAATGACAAAACCTTCAATCACCTACAATTTCTCATTGGAGTGTGCATTTGCCAACAATCTCCCCCTTTGGCATTGATGGCAACACTCATGAGAAAAATCCAAAAAGTGTCATCCAAAATGAATCTGCCAAAATTATCTTACAAAAAAATGTGTGCCAAACATATGTGCTCCCCCTGAGCTGATGGTGTCTTTTGCTAATCATTTTTCTCATTACCACCACTCCCCCTTTGGCATCAATGGCAAAGGCTGTCAAAGTGTCAACTGAGTGTGGTTTCCAACTTCATCCCTATAACCGGTTGGTTATAATCTAAAAAAGGTCTACCAATAACAGATTCAGGCTCTCAGTGAACCATTCACTATCCTTTAATGCAGCCTCTGTCCTTTGAATTATATCAGTGAGGTGTTGCATTTTCTATTCCGGTGTCTTCTATAGGAGTTGAGAAAATACAACACCACAGGAGCCCAAATAATCTATGTAAGCTGAAAAACCTGTTACAAGGAGAAGCAATGAAGCAAATCATAGAAGGAAAGAATACATAAGAAAAATATGCTCCAAAAGATGAGAGATCAATAATCTCCAAAATGTATTTTCAATAATAATTCTTCTTCATACAATGAAAAGAAAGAACTCAACCTTTAATAGGTCAAGAAACCTTAAAAGGGAAAACCTAGGTTTGCACATAATAATTAATTAAAATAATTAATTATATGCACCCAAAGTTAGCTTAAGTGTAAAAGAGATAAAGGGAACTTAAATAATTAAACAAATAATGTTTAATTAATCAAGTAAATGCCCGAATACTCTAACACCCCCCCTTAAGATAGACTTAGGGAGAAGCTAAAACCTAGAACAGCTATTGAAAGCAATAAAGATGGGTCCCGACAACAAGGCCTGATCAGGTACCCAAATACAATAAAATCTCTATGAACTGGAGAAATAAAGAAAACCACATGGGAACAAAACTCTACTCCAAAAAAAAATTAAAAGAACATTACTGAAGCATGAAGAACCTGCAAACTCTGTCGAAGAATAACTGCTGATCTAAAGAACATCCACTAAACTAGAACATGACCAAGTAGAGAAGACTGTAATCTGCATGAGTGCCCTCAAATGACACTACTTGAATCAGGAGGCAAACAAGGCAAAAACAACTAAAATCAAAGATATAGTTGGCATAAGAAACCAAAGCCTGAAGAGCTGATCAATCAAACCACAGAAGCAATAGAACCAATAGGATAAACCTCCCCATAATGCAAAAGTGGGAGATGGATAGGAACACTGAAAAGGACAGCCAAAAACAACTACATGACGAAGAACCAAGAACATCAAAGGTGCTGAGACACATCATCATGAGGCAAATGTCATGGAAGGAACACTCACTAGACAAAGGAAGATGGCAAACAACAGGCAAACATCAATCCCCTCATGGCACTTGATCAATAGTGCATGTACAACAAGACACAAGATATGCAATATTCCAAGTAAACAATGCATGATGGCACTTTATCTTAGTGAGTTTGCATAAATACAAGCTACAATGATAAGAAGACTGGAAATAGAAATGTGAACCAAAATAGAGACATCCTACTCAAAGAAGAGATCCCAGGACCTGAAACAACCACGATATCCACTAGAGTGCTAAAAAGAAAAAAACTGAATAAAATATGCATGGAGAATAATCTAGAAATAAAAATTAGATGGTTGGAAAGTACATAGCACATGCTTTCCAAAAATATAAAGTTTTCAAAAAATGAAGGTTGAATGCCCATTCTATGGCTCCCGGAGTGCAAAAAATAGACCTCACTTTGACTGGAAAAAAACATAGTCAGATAGAAAAATTGGAAAAAAATACCATCACCATGAGGTCTGCCTCAGAACTAGCTTTCCGACGCCTATTCATTTTTTTAAAAATGACTCTGTATGCCCAAGATAGAGCCAAAAAACCAAACCCCCCTTTGAAAAAGCCAAAAAAGGGAGTCTAGTGGCTTGTTTGGGTGGAGGTGGCTAGGGAGCGGCGCTCTGGTGGTGGATGGTGGTGGCCTAGTGGTGGCCTGGTGGCAGGGCAGAGCAGAGCTAGGGGGTCAGGTAGCGAACTGGGTTGAATGACGGAGGAGGCCGAGTCGGGTGGCGAAAGCCGGCAGCGAGGAGGCCGGGTCGGGTGGCAGTCGGGGACCTGGGGCCACAAGCAGCAAGGGCTACAGGGAGCAGAGGCTGGGGGCTACAGGAAGTGGAGGCTAGTTGAGCGGCGGGGTCGTCGGAGGTCAGCAGTGCGGGGTTGCCGGAGGAGGCCGGCGGTGCCAAAAAGTGCAGCTGGTCGGCCATCGGGAGACGCAGGGAGCCGACAGCATGGGGCCCAAGGCCTATAGGACTGCGGCAAGGGTAGGGGCCCCATGGTACCTTGCGTACCATGGGAACACCCCCCCCCAAAAAAAAATTTTCAAAACAACAAAAATATTTTTAAAACCCCTTTTTTTTGCTTTTTTTGAAAGAGATTTTTTTTGTAAAAGCAAATTTCGGCCTGCATGCCGTAAAAAGGCAATTTTTAAATTTTTTTTTAAAATTTTTTTTCTCGATCTGCATGTCAGGGTCGTACACCCTAGATCTGAAAAAAAAATCACCCAGAGGCTCAGGAACCAAAATAGGTCAAATTTTGTATGACCATAGGGGTTTTTGGGCCTTCTGAGCATGATGGTGAGGTCTGTTTAGGCCCAAAGTGCTTAGAAAAAAAAAAAGGTCAAACCCTAGGTACATAAAAAATTCCTAAAACCCTAGATCTGCTTCCAAAGCCAAAAAATCTCAAAACAAGAATAGGTAGCTGTAGATCTAAAGCTCTGATACCATATAGGAGTTGAGAAAATACAACACCATAAGAGCCCAAATAATCTTTGCAAGCTGAAAAACTTGTTACAAGGAGAAGCAATGAAGCAAATCACAGAAGGAAAGAATACACAGGAAAAATATGCTCCAAAAGATGAGAGCTCAATAATCTCCAAAATGTATTGTCAATAATAATCCTTCTTCATACAATGAAAAGAAAGAACTCAACCTTTAATAGGTCAAGAAACCCTAAAAGGGAAAACCTACGTTTGTACATAATAATTAATTATATGCACCTAAAGTTAGCTTAGGTGTAAAAGAGATAAAGGGAACTTAAATAATTAAACAAATAATGTTTAATTAATCAAGTAAATACCCGAATACTTTAACATCTTCTGTCCTTGAACCAATGCCTCAGATATCTCTTTTCTCAAGGAGGCGAGATAGTCCAATTTTGGACTAAGTCTCCATTTTAGATCTTTTGCCTTTCCTTTTATTCTTTCCTTCTCTCTTTCAGATCTTTTGCCTTTCCTTTTATTCTTTGCTAATTTATTTATTTCTTCCTGTGCCATACTGATCTTCTTGTCTATATCTACTGTCAAAAAGTTTGTTTTACATGTATCTCTTTACAACTTTTTAAATTCTTTTAGTGTTTTACATAGTGTCGGTAAAAGAGTGTCAAATTGTCTCGTGTACTTCTTTATTTCCTCTTCAAAGAATTTATGTTTTCTTTCTCAAATTTCTCTTTGAATGCTTCATATATTTGTTCAACCATCATAATGTTGTCAGTAATATACTTAGACAATGTGTCAAGTTGATTTAAAGAATTTTTATTATCCACATTACACTTGGGTGCTACCATTTTTAAAATTGGGATTGTATCATCAATAGCTTTGTATGCTTGTGCACTGCACTCTATTATTTCTTGATTAAATCCAATAGAACTTCTGTCACATTTGTTGGTCTGAATTCTGTCATGGAAGAACCAACAATTTGTATTCCATTGGTGTGAGTAACTTCTTTGCTTGTAGTGGCATCTGGTAGGTTAGTTCATGTTTGCATTTCTCTAAGCAAAGGTTTGGGTTTCTCAGCTATTGCCGGTGGCACTATCTCTGCATGAACTTGTTCTTCCTATTTCTCTGCCTATTTCTCAGTGTTGTCCACTACCGGTTTTTCTTCTGTGTTGCCTATTGCCAGTGGCTCAGTAGATGAATCATTATGTACATCTGTGGTCTTTTCCTTTCCAGTGTCTGGGGTCACTATAATGTTTTCTGTCAATGGCTCTATTGCCAGATCTGATTTCCTAGTTGATTCTTTATCTACCACAATATTGACTTCCTGAGTGTCAATGTTCATTGTGTATAACACATCAGAATTAGGATTTGTATCCTTATGTGGTGTGTCCATACTCTTAGTAGTTGATTGATTGTCAGTAGTAACTACCAGTAGAGTATCTAGAGGCAGTGGGGATAAGTTGTCTGTTATTTTTATACTGGGTGGTCCACCAACCTTACCTTTTCCCTTATCCTTTTGATATACCTTGATGGGTTTAGGGCTTCGATACTCTTCCTGCTTCTCCTTCTCTACAAAGAATATAATCCATGCATCAGCTAGTTCTTCTGTTACCTCATTCACTCTACCTACCATCAGTGCTACATGTCAGTGAGCAGTTGAAAATACTGACTGGTTAGCCTCAAAGATAAATTGATTTATCTCTTCAATTGAGTTGATGGGATGTACAGCAAGTAGTTTTTCAATCTTTATTTTCTTATCAAGCTCAACAATAGCTATCCTTCTAGCTTCTAGTCTATTATACAGAGTTGTTGGTATTTCATTAACAACTTGTATCAAAAATTTCTTGTAAATATCTAAGTGTAATATTACACCGTTCTCTACTTTCTCCTTGTCATCAGTCGATAGTGTGTCATAATTTGCTAATGTTTTTCAGCTTTCCATACTCTATTATTTCATTGAGAAGTTTATCAATGGGAGCAATAGTTTGTTGAGTCTTCTTCTTAGGGGTCATCTTCTTTTTCTTTGGAGTTAGTTTCTTTGTTGGGGGCCTCACTGCCTATTGCTTTTGTCTTGTTTTTCTAGGAGAAGGTGAGGGTACCAGTAAAGTTTTTCTCTTTCTTTCAACTCTTTTGAATATAGTCAGTATGTCACTCTCAGAGGAAGTTGCAACCGGTAACAGATGAACTTCTAGTTGAAGTTCTTCCAGTTCACTCTCCTTAATACTAGCTTGTCTTAATACATCTTCCTTGATAGCTTTTTCCTACCAAGTTCCTTTTCTAATAGTTGCCTTAACCTTCTTAACACTTTTTCTTGATTGAATTTGGCTTTCTATTGTTTCAACACTGCCAAAAACTTTTTCTTCAGGTTCCTTTGGAGCTTCTAGGAGGGCTTTTGCATAAGTTTATATTATGTTGTCTTCAATTTCATACCCCATTTCCTCTATATGACAATATATATACATTCTAGGGTCTCGAGCATAAACTACTCTCTTAGGGATTTTAGAGAATGCACCAATGTTATCAACTTTTTTAGCAATTTTGGGAACCAGTTTGAAGATGGGTCTAGGGCGCTTAACTACCTCAAAAATAGTAGGGTTTGTAATGAATTCAAGAGTAGATAAAGAAGCCATGGTTATAAATACCTTTATCTACCTTAAGGAATGATTGCTTGATGAATTGCTTTGCTAAGGGTGTCTTCGCTCAGAAATTTTCATGCTCTCAAAAGTTTGAATGCTTGGTGAATGAAAATGGAGCCAAAACACTTGCTTTCTAATGTCATTATCTCCAACTACCACATTTAATGCTTGTCGGTTAAGTAATGACTTAACTTATTTGTCGGTATAGAAGTAATTTCAACTTCTTACCATCAACCAAGGGAATAATAGCATGTTTCTCATTTAGTTGCTAAACCCTCAAAGGATTTTCCTTCAGTTAGATGAAGAGTCTCCTGTTAGTGGAGTGTTACTCTGTTCTATTGGTGGAGGAGTATTCACATCAACATTCTGATCTGACTTTCTAATCCATTGTTTTGAGAATTCTTTCTTTACCTCTTCAACCTTTTCTTTACCGTTCAAACTAGGACCTTTGTTATTTGCCAGTGAGGTCTTGCTTCTACAAAATTTAGCAATGTGTCCAATCTTGTTATAGGCATAACAAGTCACACTATTTTTTCTGAATAGATTTCCCATATCCTATGTCGGTATGTGTTTTGCATTGATTAGATAAATGTCCAAATCTTCCACAAACATAACATCTTACATTCATTCTGCAATTTTCTAAATTATGACCAACTTTGTTGCATTTAGAACATTGACCGGTGGGTGTATTAGTGTTCTGATAATTTCTAGATCTACACTGATTTTCTCTATGACCATACTTGTTACAATTAAAGCATTTGCCATTAAATTTGTAAGCAGTAGGTTGTCTTACCAATTTTCTATGATCATGATTGTTTGTAGTACTAGAGCTTTCACCAACTTCAAAGCCAAGCCCATTTGTATCACCATTAGGTTTCTGATTCTTTAGTATGTCACCAAGTTCTTCTAAACTTTTCTTGAATTTTTCTTTGTGATGATTTGCAATAATTAGTTCACTTTCCAAGATTCCTTTCTATCTTATGAGTTCAGTTCAGTCATTTTATGTGTGCATTAAATTTGTCTTCAACATATCATTTTCGTGACTAAGTCTTGTGTTCTCATTTCCAGCATCATTTAGTCTTCTGGCCAAGTCTTCTTCATTATTCTTCCTATCTTCAATTTCTTTACAAAATCTTATAGTCATATCCTGCATCTCATTCTTTGTTGTATTGTTTTCTTGTCTTAGCTTGTTTACCAGATCATTAAGAGCTTCCTTATCATCATTCTCATTTTGCATCTTTTCACAAAGTTCTCTTCTCTTATTTCTTGCAATGGTAAGATTTTCTTGAAGTGCTTGAATAATATCCTAAGAAGCTTTTAGACCATCTTCAAGTTTGATATTCTTCAACTTTATTGCATCATAGTCAGAAAGAGTTGTTTCCAATTATTTCTTCAAGTTTTCCATCTCTACCAGTGTCAAGATCTTCCTCAAGCTGTTAGACTTCTAAAAATAGAGGACCAAGCTCTGATACCAATTGTTAGGATTTCCAAAGATACTGAGAGGGGGGGGGGGGGGTGAATCAATATCTTACTAGTTTAAGGATTTACTTGATTTAAAACATGTAAAGCATGTCAATACAGTGTATCGGTAAATCAAAAGTAATGTAGTGAACAAGAAAAACAATAACCACATGAAGAGCACACCATAACATAGTAGTTTAATGAGGAAACCCAATGTGGGAAAAACCTTGGTGGGATTTGTGACCCACAATATTCACTTATTGGCCAATAAGGGAATATTACTGTTTTACAAGAGGGGCTTGCACATGCAGGAAGGCCAAGTGCCTAGAGCTCACTACTCAATTACAAAGGAAGTCACACTAACTTACAAAATTGGATTATACAAATCCTATGTCTTGTACTGCTTCAAATTAGCATTTTCTATGCTAGATCTAGTACCGGTTTTAGCTCTGCTTAATATATAAACCCTTAACCTATAATTTGCATATTAGGTCTGCTTAATTTTGCCTATCATGTTCCTCTTAAATGTTCTACAATGATCTCATACATATATGATTCATATTACAACTCACCATGTCGGCTTACAATAATTTTACTATTAATTACAAAATATATTACAAATAAAATTCTTGTCGGCCTAGGTGCCAGTATCCTTTCTTTTACTGTCGATGTTTTGTGTGCTGGTGTAGAGTTTGTCATTGCCGATGTCAGTATAATTGTCTTGTCGGTCTCATATGATTGCAAGGTTTCCATCAATGAAAAAACCTTCAATCACCTACAATTTCTCATTGGAGTGTGCATTTGCCAATAGGTATCATGCCATTCCTACACATATCGGTTGTCTACATATACCGGTTAGACACCTTCAAAACTGATTGGACTTCTCTATGCATATAATACTAGTTTTTCAATACAAAGACTTAGGAGTAGTATCGGTTTGTCATAACTAAGATGACTATGACAATGTGAACATATGTGTGCGTATACATGTTCCATCAATGATAAAACATGAAGTCATCCATTATAATCATCATCAAGCCAATACATCTACCATCACATGGAGCACATAAGGAAATTCCTTCAACATCCAAAAATATTCCCGTATACTTATTTCTCACTATCACATCAAAACATGTTGGTGCAACAAAAATAGATACAAGATACTTCATTCAAGAAGGACAAATAACTTAATTATGAACAAAACATTACTATCTACTTTTGCAAAACAATTCAGCACCTAAAGCTTGAACTGAGACATAGCACAAACATTAAAATAATATCTTGAAAGACATAACACAAGAAAAAAAAATACAGAGAAATGTGTATCATTTTTTAAACCAATCCTGACATACAATCATATTGCCAACAAACTATAATTACCAACCATATTAGCTATAACACTAGTGACCCTAAAAGATAAGAGTGCCATGTACACAAATTATGTTCAAATACACAAAGAAAATATGTAATGCCCGCCAAATATCCTAGAGAAATCAAGCTAACTAACATGCAAATAGAGATAATTTTTTTTTTAAAAAATCTACAAAAGCAACATAATACAAACTATCATTACTTCAAGATCATTGATTAACATTACATGAATGCATATAAAATAATGAACATAGCCATATCCATAGCAACATGTAACACAAGAAGAAATAAAAAAATAGAAACTTTCTCCTATTCTATACATTCATCTATTCATTCATTCCCTAGGGTATCTCAACGTCACTACTTAAACAACTCTAACACATAAACACTTCTCCATCTAAAATATCACATGCACATAATACAATCATTTCCTGGTTACTGACATCATATGTATATTCTAATATGTCCCATTATTCTTTAAGATCATTTTTAAGTACCACACCAAATGTTCTTGATTCCCCTTTCTACCATCTAACATGATATTATCTTTCACAATAGAAATAGACCATATCCTTAAGAATCATATCACATTTCACCAAGATAATTACTCACACACATATACAAGAATCATAACAACAAATACTAATTCCTCCCAAAAATGGGGTTCCATATAACAAGACTAATTAGATGAACCATATAATGCTAGAATACACATAAGCTAACTCTTCAAATCCTAATTCAACTTGGATTATCAATCTCTAACTTTCATAATGAACATATCAACTACATCATAAGACATTCAATGAATACATCATCTCATAACATCACAAAGTCAATATCTCTTCTACTATATCATGTCCTAATGTATATGAATACAAGCTTAAGAGTACATGTTCTCTTTTACATTTACAATGCCATCAAGATACAATATTACTTTCTACAATGCATAAAAATAATCTCCATAAACCACCCATAAAATGAACAACCATAGGATCCATATCTACGTATGCTAGAATCCAATCAAGAACATCCCAATGGAAGAAGACATCAAACCACCTGACCATGTGGAACCAATAGGGAACCACCCCTCGTGCTAGGAGATGACATCAGGTTCCAACTCACACTATAGATCTAGGCTAACATCTAGCAACCAAGGGACTCAACATGACATTCATGAGATAACAACCAAGAATAAAATTAAATCACATCACGAGGCTAAATCAAAAAATTAAACTCCTAGAGGTGTAGCAACAATCATGGCATAAGGATCATTGACACATGTAGGGAAAGACTATCATCACACGTAGTCACCATGGGAACTTGTCCTAGCATCTGTGATACCCATGCGGAGCCATCTCAACCTATTAGCTATCAAGGGTGTTTGGCCTACCCAGATCACCAAGGTCTACTCAACTATTCTAGGATCAACATAATCATCCTAGGGACATGAGTTGAGGCCACAAATCCATTTCTTATTTTATTAAGGTCATTTACCTCTACCCAATCCACTTAAGATTAATTAATTATGTTATCACTTGATTAAACATAAATTCTTCATGTAGTTCTATGGCATGTCAAGACCCTAAGCATCCTCTCTAGGAACCTCTTAAGAGACTATTGATCACAACACCAATCCTACACATGCAAGAGACCACTCTTCCTATCCACAGACCAAGACCTTAGGGTGAACATAAACCATAATGACTTAGAAATAACATCATGAAGGCTCAACATGAGATGAATCCAAAATCACAATATCATTGATATAAAATTGAGGCATAATAAGAACCATAAAACCAACATATAAAGCAAAAGCTATGAGACACACTCAACAGTGATACAGAATCCTCTCATTGCGGATCACCAAATTCATTCCTCTACAAGAAGGCATTCTCCCTCTTGCTAGAGCTATGCAACACATATGTACAATCCTCAATAGTAAGGAAAAAATCATCTAATTGGAGCCCAAATAAATTATGAAATAATAAATATCACATCACAAGACATCTTTGAGAACTCAAAACAAACTCAAGAAGCTTACAGTAAAAATCCAGAATAGTGACCACATTAGGCCTAATTGACAAGTTTGACATCTCAGAGTAGTTCAGTGCATCCAAAGACTAGATTAGTGCATCTAGGGAGTAGATTAGCACATACTAGGCATTCCCTGATACATACATGTCAAACTTTAGCACATCTAAGGTCTAGAATAGTGCATTCAGGGAAGAGTGAAAAAATGATGGAAAATGGAGAAAATAAGTGATGACCGTGTCCAATAATGTACATAGGCTTACAAATTGGACCAATAAAACTCCCAAAAGGTGAAAGAAGATAAAATAAGCCTATGAAAATATAAAATTGCAATCACCAAGTCATAAAAATGAAAGCCAACATAAAATCCTTACATCTCCTTCACACAATCATGCACAAAAATACACCAAACTCGCATAGTCACATATGGAGATGCACTAAAGTACAATGAGGTATAAAAAAGAAATGTAAAGGCATTTAAAAGCCCAACAATACCACAAGGAAGGGAATACACATATTCATAATGGAAAATGTAGAATATACATTCCCAACAACACCCAAATTCTCAATTTGCCAATATCACACACATATATACATATATAGATACATATATACATACATACATACATACATAAATCAACTCCCCAAATAGAATTGTGATCTTAAAAAACTAAAATCTCCCTTACAATCAACATTTCAACAAACACAATAAAGACAATCTTTTCAAATTGAAAAGCAGAAGTAGAGTTGAAGCTCCAACATGGAAAAATCGAAGTAAAGGAAAGGAAGTTCAAAGTAAAAAAAGTCCAAACCAGAAAATACAACCAAGCAAATTCCAAATCCAATCATGGAATCTTCAATGTTCAAGCTTCAACTAAATTCAAAACTCCAAATGCAAGCAAATTTCTCGAGAATGGTAACTCGACAACACTCTCAGAAAACTCAATAAATAAATTTGAAATCAAAACTATAGAATAATTATGGCCAATCAAAATACTCTTATAAACCATATATTATACCTACCATGCATAAATTTGAGGTAAATAATATAAATAAATTTTATTTACTTACCCCCTCAAAATCAACCAATCAAATAAAAGGGTAGGTAGCAATTATGTTATATCAATTAACCATTTAGTAACATGAGGAACAATTAAAGAAACCATTAAGTAAAGTAACCTTATGGGCAAAATAAAATATGAAAGCCCAATAATCTAATAAATCAAAATCAATATAAAATCAATATCACAATTATATAAATAAACACAAATAATAATCCAAAAGACTAATAAATAAATAAAATAACCAAGGGCAATAAATTTAAATAATAAACCATACAAAATAATTAAATAATACAAATAAATATCAAACCTCAATAATAAATTGGACAAACAATAATTAAACAATCAAACTATAAAATAAATTAATTTTACCATTAATAAACCATATTAATCAATTATCAATTAATTACATAATCAAATTCTCTCAATGCCTCAAAGCAAACTGACACAAGGGTTGAACAACATACTGCAAAGCACCACAAGACAATTTAACTATGACACTAGGCTGACTAGGATATCAACTAGGACCTAGAGTATTGTTGAACACTAGATGTCACTAAGAGGGGGGGAGAATCAGTGATTTCCAAATATTTTCCCTTTTCTATCCTATGTATATACCCGTTAACTGATCTAACATAAAGAAAACATACCAGTTAGATGGGAGGATAACACAAATTCAACCACACATAAAGGGGACATCTCATAACACAAGATATATGAGGAAAACCCAAGATGCGAAAAACCTCGGTGAGAAGTGTTGCTAGAGTCTATTGCTCCAATCGAGCCTCACAATAAAAACCTCGATTACAATATTTAGGGCACCAACCCAAGGAGTACCACTCCTTCTTTAGGGCACCAACCTAAGGAGCACCAACCCAAGGATCTCCAACCCCTGCACTGAGCTCCAACTCACTGATCTACAATGAATATAATCATAAATACAAAAGTAATATTCCTGTTACAAAATAACTTTGTAACTCGTATGCAAATATCTCCACCGGTTCTCCTCTCTCCAATTCTCTATCAGTTCTTATCTCTACCTATTCTCCTTCCTCTTTGTCACAATGTTGTTGGCCACCACCGATTTCCTTTACTCAGTTAGATATCTACTATCCAATTACTATCTGTTCACAACTTACTGGTACTTCACTATAATCTTCTCTACAATCTTCTATGGCTCTTTTATGTTAGTTCAACACCACCAATGTACTCCTTTGTTAGACTTAAAGGTAGTCTGTGGATCACCTCACTCACACTGGTTGAACTCTTCTAACCGGTTCTCTCTCATACTCAGTCTCTCTTCCCTATATTCACTCTCTTCTTTAGCAGCTACAACTACATCTTTGGTTCACGCTCTTATAGCTAGACTTTCTAGCATAAATGTGAGTTCAAACAATGACATGCTAGGGTTTCCTCCATGCACTGAATCTGCATCACGTCATGCCCAAGCTTCTGGGCAAAAATGCAACAACAATTTTTTTTTAAAGAACACAAAAATACTAGATGTTCTTCAATAAAAGGTGTGATAAATAAGTTTGTCTATACTAAGGATTAACTCATGCGTTAAAAGAATGGGTTCCTAAAGTTAATTTAATCAACACAACAAATATAGCGTTTACATTTTTAATACTGAAATAATTTTACCCGAGGAGTCATCAGAACTTAATTTATTAATTAATTAATTTACCCCAAATAATTCTTCAATTACTTTTAATCAAGAGATAGTAATCATCCCTAATAGTATTTAATTGCTTTTGAAACTAATTAAAATAATGTTAACACATATTCCATGGTATTAAAAAATAATTAATTGAGCAATAGTAATTAATGTTTTTAAATTCACCTATTAAAATTAACTAAATCAAATATAATAATTTCCTAGTCATTAAATTCACATTAATGTCGAAATAATTCCCCTTAAACATTAAATATTAAATATTTAATATCCGACATTTAAATTACCCCTTTAACCTAAAATTACTCATTTTACTATATAAAATATCCATTAGTAAATTCTTTAAGAAAATTACCCATACATGTGTATAATATTGCCTATATAAATAAATAATTACATTTCCAACTATACCCCTAATATCTATAAAAGAATAATTATCCTAAAATAATTATCTTAAGTCAAATGGGGTTTTCCCATTTCAAATCTTTAAAAGGGCTTCCCCCTTTATTATTTCTCTTTTTTGTTTTTTTTTAACCCTAATTAGGGTTTATTTTATTTTAAACCCTTATGACTCTCTTCTTTTCTTTTTTCTTTTGTGTTTCTATTTACCCTAACCCGAAATAGGGTTAGGGTTTTATGTTTTCTATCATAATATTTTTTTTGTGACTATGTGTGTGTGTGTGTTTTTGCAGGGAGGAAGGGGTGGTAGAGTTCATGGCAGAGGAAGTCAAAGGAGGCATAGGGGAGAAGTGGGGGTTGTGAGATGCATGGCGGCACGCAGGCACCACTATGGATACCCACAGTGGTGGTGATGTTGCTCATTATGGTTACCCATAGTGGTGGCCATGGTGTTGTTGACTATGGATACCCATAGTGGCGGCCGTGGTGCCGCCCACTATGGTGGCAACAGTGTCGTCCACTATGGATACCCACACACTAGTACATCCGGCTCTAATTTTCAACTGCCTATCATCAAAATTTTGACTGCTTTTCATCAGACTACCGACAAATGAAGCCATCAAAAACTCATCATCGGACTTCTCGACGAGGCCATTTAACATTGGAATTTCGATGACATCGTGAACTCTTCCGACGATGGCCATGATCGCTCCTTCGGTCAAAAATATTGTTAGATGGATGTTGGAATTTCGACGCTCCCCCATGAATATGCATTGATGACTGTCTGACAAGGAAGTGTCGTCAGACATACAACATCGTTGTCGGATGTTTCTTTAGTTGGTGTCAGAATTCTAATGGATACTAGAAAATTTGCATCGATGAGAATGTTGTTAGTCTGATGGTTTGGTCATCAGTGCAAGTTTAGTTGGTGTCAGAATTCCAACAGCTATTTATTTTAAAAAAATAAAAAAAAATTGATTATTTCATACTGTGACTGCAGTAGGGGGTGAGCAACCGGTCAATTTGAGTATTGCATACTATGACTGTAGCAGGGTAAGGCAGGTGGTATCAGCTGGGTGTTTACTTAATGTAGTCTGACTTACTGGAGTGGAGATGTTTTCCATAGTCTAGATCCTCCTGAATACTAGTGTGTCAAGCTGGAGGGCGGGTGTTGTCTACAGTCTATTTTAGGAGGTGTCCTCATCAATCTATGTATACCTTTGCTGGGGAATAGGAGTGCTATTCAAATATATATATATAGTTACCAACTATCTCTATACATACACCATCTCTCTAAAGTATATCCAGAAGTGGTTCTCCTTATCTAAATGTAAAGCACACCTCATTGATATGTACAATGAGTGGTATTCTATCCCCATTGACTACCAATAAGGGGCATATGTTTCAAGCTAATATGAGGGGCACTAGTTTCAAGCTAATATGAGGTACACCATGGTTGAGATGGTCCAACTCCTAAGAGGACTGTATGAACCACTCAGTACTGGTAAACCTATTAAAAATAGGGTCAAAGGGAGCAACTCTGGTGTTGATAGGGAATTAACTAACCCAAATACAAGAGCCTTTAAAGACAATTTTCTAGAAAAGGAAGGGACAACAACAATGGAAGAAGAGCAACCCAATCAAGGAGGTGAAATGACAAGACTTCACGATAAAAATAATGCTCTAAGTGTTGGCATATGAAGAGACTTCCTTTATTAAATAGTATGAGATGAAGACAAAGAATGGTCATAGGAGGAGTGATAGGTCCTGGAGGTAAATGAGAGGGGGTGGGTGAATCAGTTGTCAAATAAATTCAAACCAAAAACAACTTATCCAAACTTAATGCTTAATATCGGTAAACCAAACTTTAAGTCGGTAGACAGTTTATCAGTTAATTGTAGTACCGATAAAGATTAATGCACGAAACAGAAAGACAATAACATCCACAACACATAACACCAATAGTTGTACGTGCAAACCTTGTAAGGGGAAAAACCATAGTGGGAAACCCTACCCACAATCAGATGATACTACTACAAATAGCATGTGTATACAAATGGGGTCTACACATGCAGAAAGGCCAAGCACCTAGAGCTCACTGCTCAATCACAAATAGGAGTCATGTTGACTAAAATTGGATGGTTAAATCCAATAATGATGTACTGCTATAAATAACATCTTCATATGCTGGATTCAGCACTGGTGTAGTTCTAATATGCCTTCACAAAAACCTTCCTTCAATCTGAATGATGTCTGCATGTATAGCTCTGCTTATTTTCATATATACCTTCTTACAATCCTTTTCACATTCGCCTATTTGATCTTACAAATAATATCATACATTTATACCATAACCTAAGACCAATTTTAGTAGGTCGGCTCTAAAAGATATTACAATAAAACAATATCCGATGCATGATGTCGACTCAATGCATTTACATTAACAATAAAATCATCTCCATAGGGTGTTGTGCTGATTTGGAATAGATAAGCCTATCGATGCCTATTCTGGACCTATTTGCCGGTAATAACAAATATGCAAAATAAAAAATACCAATGAACAAATCTCCAAGACAAAGTGTCCAATCAATATCTTTGACATAACCAAGTGTTTTCCATATCATTCCAAGTGTCGGTGAACAATATATCCTATCGGTGTACTAGCTACCGATGACTGTGCATAAGTCACTTACTTACCAGTGAACACTGCCAATTCTCTAGATGTCAGTAGGCTGACCAGAGTTAATAGGTGTTAATAGGTGTTGACATCAATGAAAAAACCACATCAATATATCCAAAATACCAACAATATCCTCCTTTGGCATAAATGGCAACACAAGATGGAAAAACCATCAAAGTGCCAAAATAGAAATGCCAAATACCAAAAACCAACAATCTCCCAAAAGAGATCATAACCAGAAATCAAAATTCAGATACAAAGAGTAATAAATCTCTCCCGAAAGTAACAATCTCTCCCAAAGTCTCTCCTCCTAGGGGTAACATGTGTTTTTCTTATGTTTTTCCATATCAATCTCTCCCCCGTTGACATCAAATACCAAAGCTAATACAAAACCAAGTTCAAATACAAAATACCAACCAATTTAGTATACCAACTACTCCCTCTGAGAAGTAGCTCTCTTCATCAAAGCTAGAATAAAATATTTGTCTATTAATTCTATTGATTGATGACAAACATCAACTGTCTAAGCCTCTACCAGTGGGGGTATGACCCCAAGCCAATCTCTGAGATATTCAAAGGTCTCCTTAGGAAAAGGTTTAGTGAAAATATATGCAATCTTCTCTTTAGTATTCACATAAACCAGTTTTACTTCTTTTGCTTCAACATTCTCCTTCAGAAAATTCAGTTTGATAGAGACATGTTTGGTTTTAGAATGTAGTACTGGATTCCTAGATATATCAATTGTTGCAGTGTTATCACAATTGATAGTTATAGGTTCCTTGCATTTTACTTTTATTTTCTTCAAAATTTGCTTAAGCCATAATACCTGTGTATAGTTAGTTGTTGCTGCAACATATTCTGATTCTACTATTGGTAAAGATGTGCAACTTTGTTTCTTACTCAACCAAGAAATTGATTTGTTTCCAATAAAAAAAGCTCCGCCGGTGGTGTTTTTTGTGTCATCCACATCTCCTACCCAATTTGCATCTATGTATGCACATAATTCAAAGTTTTCATCTCTAGGATACCATAAGCCAAGATTTGTAGTTCCTTGTAAGTATCAGAAAATTCTTTTTATTGTCGATTCATGATTTTCTCTAGGATTACTCTGAAATATTGAAACAATACATACTACATTCATAATACTAGGTCTTGTTTGTGTCAAATACAATAGGCCTCCTATCATAGATTTGTACCTAGTTGGATAAAAAGGTGTAGATTCATCCCTTAGTGATAATTTTTTATTTGTAGTCATAGGTGTGCTTATCGGTTTAGAGTTCTCCATTCCAAATTTCTTTAGTAACTCCTTCAAGTATTTGGATTTACTCAAGAATATACCTTTATCAGTCTGTGAAATCTACAATCCTAAAAAGAATTTTATCTCTCCAATCATAGACATTTCAAATTCTTGTTGCATTTCAATAGAAAAGTCTTTACATAATCCATCTTCTCCACCAAAGATTATATCATCAACAAAAACGTCAAGATCTCCATTCAGAAATGCACATTTAATATCCATTTGATATACTTTGTAGTTCTTGTGTGCTGAAAAAGCCAAAAATAATTTAACTGCCTCAAATCTAGCTACCAGTGCAAAGGTTTCATTATAATCAATTCCTTCTTTCTGAGAATATCCCTTACACACTAGTCTTTCTTTATTTCTGATAACCTTTCCATCTTCATTAAGTTTGTTTTTGAATACCCATTTGGTTCCAATTACATTTTTATCTTTAGGCTGGGGAACTAATGTCCAAGTGTTATTCTTCTCAATTTGTTCTAATTCTTCTTCCATAGTTTTAGTCCAATATTTGTCTTCACATGCCTCATTTATTGATGATGGTTCAATTTGAGAAATAAGAGATACCTCTTCATTTACCAATCTTCCTCTTTTCATAACTCCTTTGTACTTGTTTCCAATTATTTGATCTTCAAAATGATTCAATCTTACATACTGGGGTGTCTTCGTTAGCTATTGATCCTCAGTCACAGTGGAATTTTTAAATGGTACTGGTGTAATTGGATCTTCATTCTATATTGGTGGGTTTAGTGTAGGTTCATTTGTTATAATTTATGTTGCCAGTTCAGAGTCTATATACCATGAAGTTCCTCTGAATTGTTCATCAATCTTCACATTTGTACTCTCAACAATTTTCTGCAATCTTTTGTTGAAACATCTATATGCTTTACTCTTAGATGAATAACCAAGAAATATTCCTTCATCACTTCTAGGATCAAATTTTCCAATATACTCATCTCTTCTTATAACATTTGCTTCCAAATATTCTAAAATATTTAAGAGTAGGAGTAATACCAAACCATAGTTCATGAGGGGTCTTATCGGTTTCACCTTTGATGTGAACTTTGTTGAATGTATAGACCATGGTACTTACTACCTCTCTCCAATATACATGTGGTAGATTTTCTTTTGATAACATACTTCTTGTTGCATCCAAGATAGTTCTATTTTTCCTTTCAACAACTCCATTCTGTTGTGGTGTCCGAGGTGTTGATAGCTATTTTCTGATTCCATTCACTCCATAGAATGTATTAAATTCCTTAGATGTAAATTATCCTCCTTGATCAGATCTTAAACATTTGATTTTCTTACCGGTTTCATTTTCTACCATAGCTTTGAATAGTTTGAACTTTCCAAGTGCTTTTGATTTTTCTTTGAGAAAAGTAACCCAACACATTCTAGAATAGTCATCAATGATTAGCATGAAACATCTATCACCTTGTAAGCTTTTAGTTCTAGCTGGACCACATAAATCAGTGTGAATTAAATCAAGAGAATTATTGGATTTTTCTTGAATACTTTTGAAACTAGCTCTAACTTGTTTTCCAAATTGGCATTCCTTACATACTGTATTGTGAGGTTTGACAATTTTAGATAAATCTCTATCTGCCTTAGTAGTACTGATTTTTACTATGCAATCAAAGTTTAAATGACAAAGTCTCTTATGCCATAACCAACTTTCATCAATATGTGCAATCAAGCATGTCTTTTCACTATTATTCAAATGAAAGATATTACCTCTAGTTTGATTACTGGTTGCAATTTCTAAACTAGTTCTATTCATGATTTTGCATTTACCATTTTTGAATTGTAACTAAAATCCTTTCGCAACTAATTGACCAACACTAAAAAGATTATGCTTTAAACCTTCAAAATAGTAAACATTGTCAGTATTATGCTTACCATCAAGAGATATTGTACCCTTTCCTTTGATCAAACAAGCTTTGTCATCTCCAAATCTCAATAAGCCTCCATTATATTCTTCAAAGTTTAAGAATTTACCTTTGTCTCCTGTCATATGATGAGAGCATCCTGAATCAATGATCCACTCATCCTTTACTTCAACTTTAGTTGTCAAGGCCTATTCTATGAGTTGGACTGTAGGTGCCTGTTGATCTTCTGTTATAGGAACAAAAACCCATCCATTGTCTATTGGATCCTCATCAGAATCATCAGTCACACCTTCATCAACAAGATAACAAGATTTGTCTTTATTCTTCTTAAATATGTATCTCTGATACTCAAGGTTAGGCTTGTATCTCCTTCTAGCTTCTTCTCTTAGTCTAGCATGTCTATCAGGGCATCTTGAAGCCATATGACCAATCTTATTACAATTAAAACATTTAAAGGGTTCTTTACCTTCATACTTACTTCCAACTGGACCTTTAGGCATTTTTCTTGCAAATAGTGCTTTAAGTTCTTCATTTTCTTTTATGCTTTCCTCAAGTTCTTTTACATAAAAGGCTTTCCAATTTGATTTGTCAAATGATGTTGCAGATGATGTTGATGCTTTAAAGGATAAATTTCTCTTTATAGTAGCAATAGGACCAAATTCCTCAATTTCAAAGGCTGAAAGTTTTCCAATCAATGTATCCCTAGTTATTGATGTATTAGGTATTGTTCTTAACTCATTTATAGCAGTAACTTTCATTTTATATGCCGGTGGCAATCCTCTTAAAACTTTTGAAACAATTTCATCTTCACTTAAGGTTCCTCCACAACATTTAATACCCAAAATAATTTCATTGACTCTTTCCATAAAAGCAGAAGTCATTTCATCTTCTTACATTTTCAGATGTTCATACCTGACTCGAAAGCTTACAAGTTTTGCAATTTTGATTATGGAATCTCCTTCATTCAGTGTTTCCAAATGATCACAAATATCTTTAGCAATAGACCTATCTAATAATCCCATGATTTGTTGATCTTATAATGCACTCAAAAGTGCTTCTCTTTCTTTGCAATCATTTTCCTCACCTTTTCCAAAGGTAGGTGGATTAGGCTGACCAGGAGTAGGAGCAGTATAACCATTCTTTGTAACATCCAAGATGTCCTTTCCAATGCAATTTAGATGTGTCTCCATTCTGATCTTCCATATGCCATATTTGGTTCCATCAAGTTTAGGATTGTCCTTACTGAAATAGTTAGTAGACATTGGATCTCCTCAAGCTATTAAACTTCTACAAAAGAGGACTAAGCTCTGATACTAATTGTTAGGTCCCTAAGACAACTGAGAGGGGGGCTAAATCAGTTGTCTAATAAATTTAAACCAAAAACAACTTAATCAACTTTTTGCTTAATACCAGTGAAACAGTCTTTTATACTAGTGGATAGTTTTATCAGATAATTGCAATACCGGTAAAGATTAATGCATGAAACAAAAAGAAAAAGTCATCCACAACACATAACACCAATATTTGTATGTGGAAACCCTGTAAGGGGAAAAACCATGGTGGGAAACCTTACCCATAATTAGATGATATTACTGCAGATAGTAAGTGTATACAAATGGGGTCTGCACATGTAGAAAGGCTAAGTGCCTAGAGCTCACTGCTCAAACACAAAATGGGAGTCACACTGACTACAATTGGATGGTTAAATCTAATAAGAATGTACTTCTCAAAATAGAATCTTCATATTCTGGATTCAGTATCAGTGTAGTTCTGATTGTCTTTACAAAAACCCTCCTTCAACCTTCAAATGATGTCTACGTGTATATCTCTTCTTATTCTTGCATATACCTTTACACAATCCTTTTTTGCATTCCACATTCGATCTTACAAATAAGATCTTACATTTATACCATAACCTAGGACCAATTTTAGTCGGTCGGCTCTACAATATATTACAATAAAATCATCATACAAACAAAACAATATCTGATGCAATAACTGATTAAACATGTTGGCTTGATGAATTTACAACAATAATAAATCATCTCCATAGCATGTCGTGTTGATCTGGAAAAGATAAACCTATCAGTGCATAACTTGGACCTATTTGCCAGTAACAACAAATATGCAAATATGAATATACGAATAAAAAATAATTCAAGATAAGATGTCCAAACAATGTCTTCGACATAACTAAGTGTTGTCCATTCCATTCCAAGTGTCGGTGGTCATTATATCCTACTGGTGTACCATATACCAGTGACTGTGCATAAGTCACTAGCTTGCCGGTGATTGTTGCTGAATCTCCAAAATGCTAGAGTTTTAGTAGGTGTTGACATCAATGACAAAACCATACCAAAATACCAACACTAACATGATGGTATATAAAGGAGTGGGTATGCAACTCTTTCTAGGGTCCCTTTACCCTAGACAATTTTCTCGTCGGCTGCCACCCACTTAGGTGAAACAAAGACGATGACCTAGCTAAAATAAAAGGTACATCTATAACCCATAAACCAATCTTGATTGTAAAATAGTGATAAAAGTAAAACCAATCTATATTCTTCATCAATGGATTATCTCTACCACACTTATGTGATCTCCTAGGAGTTATAAACACAATTTTTTTTCTTACAACTCTCATGATAAGAATGACTCTTAAATCATACAATTTTCAAGTGATATAAAGTACATGATTATTCTCATATCTATAAAACATGATCATTAACCAATACTAGTTACCCCCTAATGAATACCCCACTCAATTTGCATCATGGCATCATATAATAATGTTGACAATCAAAACAAGATCAATATAATATACCCAAATTTGACATCATTTCAATCATCTAGTAGGAAGCAATGGTCCTAATACCATCATAATAAATCAACATATGACATTACGAATCTGCTACTTAGGAACTGTGAGAAGAATGAGAATTATGAAGGATCTCAAACTTGGAATCTTTGAATATGGACCTGACGACTCCAAAGTCCTATTTTGTTTGAAATCTTTGACTATGGACCTGAATGCTACACCAACACCAGGTGACACTCTCAACGTATCCACCCCTAAAACTCATAGCTATTGTCAGCTCATGAAATGTTATGATTGCAAGATAAGCATAGGATGGGTTTGTTAAAAAGGCTTTAGAATATTTCAAGAAAATGTGATTGGCATGGTGAAACTCTTGTGAGAAAAAAACTACACCAAAGAGAACAATGCTTGTGTTATTATTTCAAATGGGTTACAAGAATACTTCTCTCTAAATTCCTCTAGCACTTTATTACTACTACAACCTACAAAACAACTTGTCTAACCTCCTAGACCAGGCTCCAATTCACAAAATAAATAAAGGTGAAAACATGGGATGGATTTGCAAAACATTTTACAAGCTCAATTTCACATCTCACCAATGCAAAAGGTATGCATTTTGATCTCACGGTATAGAATGAATTCTCAACTTATTTGTTATGTTTATCACTTGAGGATAGGCCAATGGGGATATTATTAAATTTATTTGTTGAAGGGTTTGGGGAAACTGTATGAATCACTGAACACTTTCTTATCAATAATGAGATTTGTGAGAAGTATAAATCTTTATAGCTTCTCTCATTAAAACTTCCAAAACACATTTTTTTTTGCTAATTCACATGGTTTGATGGTGCAGGAGAACCCTAGGGACCTAGGTTTGGCCAAAATGGTCAAAATTATATATATATATATACATATATATATATATATATACATACATACATACATATATATATATATATATATATATATATATATATATATATATATTTGAAGCCATTATGATGTATTTGGACCTAATTGGGAAAGTTTGAGGTCCATTGGGCAAAAATTGTAAAAAATATAAAAAGTTGTCATTATTGTCATGACAACTTTTTAAAATTTGGTTGGGAGGTTGTTTTTTGGCGGTTTGAGATTGTAACCCACTTGGATGGGCATAAATAGGCCTTTATCACACCACCCAAGTTTTTCTTGTTGAATTTTGAAATTTTTACTAAATGAAGTTGGAGATTTTTGTTCATACAAAAATGTTTTGGTCTGATTCTCATTATTTTTAATTGTGAAATTCATCACATTTTCATTAGAAGTTGATTGGATATAGTAGAGAAGTGAATTTCCTTCATTTCATCTTTTTAGCATTGAGATCCATTGAAATTTGAAGAAGATATCACTATTTTTCCAGAAACCCTCACTAGGGTTTCCAATGAGTGGGGAAAAATGTATTTTTGGCCTTTTCACCATTAAAAACTCACACCACTGGTTGGAAAGGCTCTTGTAAATATGTATTATCATTTCTCTTTCTTGTAGGTCTCCAAAACCTTTGAGACACATGCTAAATTTGATTGATTGGTCTGATATTCATCATGTATCAGACCTCTGGGATAGCGGCATAGAGAAAGTGGAATATAAGATAGGTTAGAGTGAAGTGCCTTGGATGTAATGTTGGAAGAGATGTGTGGGACCCCTGCACACCCCATGGAAGAATTTAGAAGCCATAAAAAAGTACCGTATACCAAATATTAATGACTGTCCTAAGGGTACCAATTGTGACAATCACAATTTTATGAGTGATATTGCCTACTCAAACAAGTTGTGTTTGGAAACCCTAGGTGTGGATATGTAATGGTAATGAAATGTCCTAAGAGTATCCCTTACACCAATATGCACAAACCTTGGTGTCACAACGGTGTTGGTGTGGCCTTGAGCCAATGGTGATTGACTGTTACAATTAGGACAATGATCTCAAACACAATTTACGGTGTTTATAACTCTAATGTCCCAGTCTACTTGTATATATTTTCACAAAAAAATGAACAACTCAACCATAGCTATTAATAATATTTACCCATAAAATGCATACAAAACATATCATCATTGATAGGATAACTGACTTGCATTTAGTAAGAGACCTCAATGAGTGGAGTTTCATGCTGAAAAGAGTATTTGCAATAAAGATATTGAAATCAACGAGACATTATGCATTCAAAAATCCACAAGGAAGATCTAATATTTATGAATGAAATTGCAAATCAATCTAAGTTACATGTTTGATATCTGACTTATATCATGGCAACATAAAATGTATATATGCACTCAACATACCTCTTTGCTTGTTTATTTCAGAATGTTGCTAGGAATTAATAGGTGAATGATATAGTGATCTACACATCAATCACTTGTACTTTCTTGATACTTTGATCCCTTGGTGAAGGCTGCGTACCCCCTAACACTTGAATATTGTTTCTAGACTCTTGATTACTTGAATTCCATGCTCAAATCACACTAAATCACAATAGTTAGTACAAAATGGTGACCATACCCAAGGAAGCCCAAATTTACTCATACTCAATATAATAAGAAATAACTAAATCATCTGGACCATTATTCATAACATAACCTCTTTTCACATCATGGAAGGCCAAAATTACAAGGATCACACTTCTTCAAAGGAGCCATTGTTCAGAGCCACCAAACTATCAACAAGAGTAGAAGCTATTAGGCTCATACAATTTTAGGACATATAAAGAGTCACCTTAAAAAACCCACACTAATTGCAAAATATCAAAAGCTTTCCTAGAACAAAAGTATAATATAGCATAAGGATGCGGATAGACTATCAAATAGAAAAATGATCTCCTTATCCTTAACTACTCCCAAATATTAATTATCATATACAAAATATATATTAAAAAACATTTAACATATAAAATATAATGTTGTTATTCTTTTCCTCTGTCAATTTTGTTCCATCAAATCTTTTATCTAATAATCTTTTAAAATAGTGAACCTTACCAACATTATAAATGAGGTGGATGTTGATTTTAAATTTGAAAATTAAAAGTGGTGAGTATGATCAATGATGCTAAGGTTCTATTCATATTGTGTAACAAGGCACAATAGGCTAGGGATATGAAAGATTGACTTGCTACTCTTGAATTTCATATGGTAGTTTAATATATATTGTGGACTTTTTTAGACTGTACATCTTAATATATATTGTATTAAATGTCTCTTTGTGGGACTATGTGCCCACCATCCATCCTCTCTTTTATACATGACAATACATTTCTTTTCATTAACCAAAGGTGGACAAAAATATTTCACCAAATGGATATCTTAACAAATTCTCATTGAATCGGAAGCGAGAAAAAGAAATGAAAAATTATTGAAATATAATCTTCACAATTTTTTCATCATGAGTGAAAACAATCTAGTGAGGAGGACAAAGCTGAATAGTGTGATGAGGATTAGAGCCATCCAATCTAGGAGGCATAATATGAGACTCTTTCTGAACCAATGTGATAGGGAGCTTGCTAGAAAGTGCTCAACAAGGATGTTTATGACTAATGGTTCAATTTGTTTCCAAAAGAATTGTTTGTGACTATTGTATATGTTTGCAAAATCATTCTTGAGGTTTTAATGCTAAGCAACTCATGCATCACTTCCCTAACAAACTCCCCTTTTGAGCGAGCTCCTTCCCTTACTCATCCTCTATTGATGATGTCAAGCCATTACATATTTTTCAACACATTCCTCTATCCTTTTTGGAATGATACTAAGTATTCTCCAACATTACAAGCACCTCAAAATGGTTTAGGAAACTAGATGAAGGTTTTGTTCAAAAAGCTTGCTTCATTTTGTTGTTTTGGCTTCCTAGATTCACTTGCTCAAACCAACTTCCTTGGTCTCAAAACCCAAAATTGTTTCCCAAGGATTTCATGGAGGTTTCTTCATTATTTTGGACTATCCTTCAAATATTTCTCCAAACCCAATGAGCTCAATGTAATTGGGCTCCTTATTTTGTGTGTGTGAGGCTTAAAAAGGGTTACTAGCCCATGGAGGGCTAATTGGATGAAAAATGCTTGTAGGATGCAATGATGACTTACCCCACCTTGGAAGTTGACTTGGGACATCAAAACAATTTCCAAAATAATATCTTTTCATGGTTTAGGCCTCTGTCAAAGCAAAATGAGGACTATCCACTATTCAAGGTACTTTTGTAGGGTTTCAAGAGGGTTTTCAAGTTTGCATTGTTAGATACACCATTCCTTCACAAACCAAGGACCTAGACTGATTGATAGACCCTTCCACACCTTGGATAACACTGGTCAAACAAATACCACTTGTCATTTTTCCAAACACTTGGCATACCAACTGTAGAAGATGAAAAAAATAGTCATTTTCACTGTTTTCACTATCTTTCACTGTCTTGGTTACACATTAGAGGGTCAGGACTTCCAAAATGGTTACACCATAGCATGATTAAACCTTCAAACAAAAAATTAGCCATGCATTGAACAAGTGTGGTAAATACTTCAAGCATGGAAGGTCTCAAAGGCAATCTTAATGCCAAAAACCATTTTATTTCCCAAAACAGGGAGTTTGTTGCCCTTCACAAACATTGACACTTTATAATGTAAAATGGATAAGTTTTGGTGCTCCAAATTTCTTAAAATCACTCATAGGGAAGGTGAAGACCTTTTTCCAATGTTGTTAGCTCAAATGGACATTGAGAACAACATCTTGCTCTCAATTTCAATCTACTAGCCAAGTTACACACTTAACTTGCCTAGTAGGATCTCACACAAACTCCTTGTGCATGAACTTGGCCAAAAAAGAAGGTATTTACAATGTACAACCTCTCATCAACTTGACCAAGTTCCTCAATGGGAGCCCGATGAGGTTTTCAGTCAAGTTGATCCATTATGGAGTACAAACCCTTGACAAGGCAGAGGAGTAGCAGAACTAAAGTAAATATGTACAACTCACTTCCCAATGCAAAAAAAAGAACAAGCTACATTAATTGCTTTGAATAAACACCAAAAACACTTCCTAGAAAGTACAATATGGAAGAGATCAGGTTAGTATGGACTGTTACATCCAAACAAGTTCAAAATTGCCATAAAAACTAGAAATTGCACTTCTTTTATTGAGAATGACTTTGTTTCACATCTGCCAACCCTATACAAGGAAAGGGTGGTCTATTTAAAGGTTTTTTGAGTTGGTTATGATTTCCTATATGGAAATATTGTTGTGGAATTGCTTTTGTACATTTATGACTTTAAAATGACAACTTTTACACAAGATGAGCAACTTTTGTTGCACAAAATGTCATTTTTGATCCCCTTCACTACACCAACTCTCTTAAACACCTAAACATTCTTAAAATCACTTTAAAAACATGTCTCAATGCTTTCACAAGCATTCCTAAGCCTATAAGGCACTTTTCATAAACTTGCCCATTTTTGGCCTAGGAGACAAAACTTGACAACTCAAGTACAAAATGAGTTCAAAACCACTTGAAAAGACACTCAACAACCTAAAACAACATCACACACCTACCACAAAACATTACAAAACATGAAAGCATGAAATACTCAAAAAGGAGAGTTTTTAGTCAACTAGGTGCTCCTGCACCACAATGCTAAGGGTTGTTATGATTTGAAGCTTCTCTTAAATCCTCACATTTTGTTGTCACATAAGAGAAATGTGAAGTAGAACTAGGCAGAGTAGATTCAAAGTCTTGGAATTTTATATATATATATATATATATATATATATATATATATGGATGGTAATATTTGAAAGGATATATGAAGGTGTTAGGTCCTGGAGACAACTGAGAGGGGGGTGTGAATCACTTGTCTAATAAATTCAACCAAAATTAACTTAACCAAACTTTATGTGAGTAGATATATATATATATATATATATGGATGGTAATATTTGAAAGGATATATGAAGGTGTTAGGTCCTGGAGACAACTGAGAGGGGGGTGTGAATCACTTGTCTAATAAATTCAACCAAAATTAACTTAACCAAAACTTAATGCTTAATGTCACTTAACCAAACTTTATGCAAGTAGACAGTTTTATTAGTTAATTGTAGTACCGGTAAAGATTAATCCATGAAACACAAAGACATTAACATCCACAACACATAACCCAAATATTTGTACGTGGAAACCCCATAAGGGGAAAAACCATGGTGGGAAGCCTTACCCACAATCAAATGATACTACTGTAGATAATATGTGTGTACAATATGGATTCTACACATGCAGAAAGGCCAACTGCCTAGAGCTCACTGCTCAATCACAAAATGAGAGTCACACTGACTACAATTGGATGGTTAAATCCAATGATAATGTACTACATAAAATAGCATCTTCATATGTTGGATTCAGTACCGGCTTAATTCTAATTGCCTTCACAAAAAACCTTCCTTCAACCTTCAAATGATATCTGCGTGTATAGCTCTTCTTTTTCGCATATACCTTATTACAATTATTTTTCTTTATCGGATATCAATCTCACAAATGAGATCTTACATTTATACCATAACCTAAGACCAATTGAATAGGTTGGCTCACTAAAAGATGTTACAACAAAATCAATTACAAATAAATCAATATCCGATGCATGATGTCGACTCAATGCATTTACAATAGTAATAAATCATCTCCATAATGTGTCGTGCTGATCTAGAATAGATATGCATGTCGGTGCATATCCTAGACCTATTTTCTGGTAACAACAAATATGCAAACCCAAATAAACAAATAACCAATTTGCCAAAACCAAGTGATCAAATAATGTCTTCGACATAACCAAGTAGTCTCCAAGGCATTCCAAGTGCCAGTGAACAATATAATCTATCGGTGAACCAAATATCGGTGACTATGCATAAGTCTCTGAATTGCCAGTGAACATAACCAAAGATCTCCAAGTGTTGATAAGTGTTGACAAGTGATGATAGGTGTTGACATCGATGACAAAACCATATCAACATATCCAAAATACCAACAAAAGGCCATGGTAGAAGAGAATATTTACTTCAAACTAAGTGAAGTTATGGAGGTAGTTGCCATGGATGTAAAGTGGGGAGTGTAAAGGAGTCTTTGGATTCATGAAGAACATTAAGGAGAAAAGGTTAGTTATATCAAGGAAAAATAAAGAAAAAGGGAAGTGATAAAGAAGGGAGGAAGAAATTAGGGAACAAAGTGAGGAAATAAATTGGGAGATCTAATTTATTTTTGTGTGTAGCCTCTACTACTCTTTTTCTTGTTGAATGATTTTTGCAATATTTTGAGAAGACTGCAAGGCATGAAGTAAAACTCATAAGACATGAAGGAGCTATGTAAAGCACAAACCATACATATGAATACATGCAAGGCATGAATCATACATGTAAACCATGAAGTAATACATAAATACACATAAGGTACAAGCATACATGAGAAAGGTTCTCATGGAGTTGACATGCTAAAGACACATCGATCATGAAGCATACAAGAAAGAAGTATTCATGGAATAGACATCTGGAAACATCTCATTCATGAAGTATCAAAATGCTAAAGAAAATGTCAAGTAATAAAAAAACTTACAAGGATGAGGCATATTCATAAATTTTGCAGTCTCGCCATGGATATCAACACTAGAAGCAACTCATACTGTTAGTGTACATACAAGACAATATGGGAGTTCATTATACCCAACAACTTGTGGTGTTGTTGTTCGTGTTGGCTCTGTTGGACCTTGCAATTAAGATTCACTATACATTATTCAATAAGATTAACTATGCAACATAATGATATATTGAAAAGTGTGTTATCTTATTGAGCTTCACTTGGTTTCGAGAATAGTTTAATATTCTCTACTTAATAGGGCCAACCACATGAAAGTGGAAGCTCATTTGGCCCCTCCCCCCAAAAAAAATCACTCTAAATTCCCCGTTAACATCTAACATTCATTCGTTCATTCTTTCTACCATTAATAAAATATAACATTCATTCATTAATATCACATAACGTTCATTAAAACATAACATTGATTAACATTAATTAACATGCACCATTCATCAATATTAATTAACACATATCATTCATAACCATTCATTAGCACATAATTACATTCATTAACACATAAAAATTAGTCATTATCAAATAAGGTAGATTACAATCATTTATTTTTTTGTTTTTTCTTTGAATCTATGAAAAGACTAAGTGGAACATCATTTTCTTCATCATTTTCTGCTTCAGTTGTTCCACCCTCTACTTGTGATCTCAATGTATGCCTAGTCCTATACTAAGGATGAGGAAACTGAAGCGAAGGGGCTTCCTCTACAATATCAAAGAAATGGATTCAAAACATTTTTTATTATTGTTACAAGTATTTCATTAATTTAGAGAACATAATTGTTGCTCTCTTTACCTGATGGGCCACATCATTTTGTGTAGCCTCAACCTCAACATGTTGAACACCAATTGCAATTATATTTATTTAAAGGAATGACAGTGCTCCTCTTTACCTGATTGGGGAACATCACATTCCTGATGTTGTGTACCCAGATCATGCTCCACTTGGTCACCACTGACTACATGCTCTAAAATATTAAGAAAAAAGGTTACATTAATTGCTACTCTAATTAAATATTAATATGTTTAATTGTTTTAATAATTACATAAATAAATTTGAATAGCAAATAATACCTCCACTATTGGGATGCACATCCAAACCTTCATGTGTAGGTGGTGTTTCACGATTAGCAGGTTGCATTCCAATGCCATGCACATTGTTATCATTGCTTGCTTATTTAAAACAAATATTCACTTTATGTTGGAACTCAACATCAATTAGATTATTGGTAAAGTATTCAATTTGAAATAATTTTCATTTAGCTTATTTACCTATGTGATGGATGCACAAAAATCTTGTGTTCACCCACTCAATTCTCATAGTCGATCAACCATGGCTATATAGCTTTGTTGATAGGCAATTCTCTTTTCATCTTCTGTGAGAACTCTATTGAATTTAGAGCCCTGCATTTTTACTTGGTATCATAAATTTTGCTTGCATTGTTTGATTAAAAAAAATCATTTGCAATTTATAAATATTTTGATGTGATATTTCATTTACAAATACTTACAATTCATGCGACAAGTTTCATATAACCACCAGAGCCAAGTTTGTGTTGCTCGTGCTTTTCTTGTCTTGCCTTGGTTGTCTTTGATGTGTCACTCAATCTATGAAAAGTTTGAAATATATTAGATTATATAAATATAAAGATTAATTAATTAGTACATAATTATATTCGTAATAGTATCTCATACCTTCTTTTGGCATATGGTAGTGTATTTCCTTTTTTCCTTTCAATTCTCTCCTTGGCATCCAAAATCAGGTCCTTCCACTCCCTCTCTGGAATCATGGGGGGACACTTGTACTTTACGTTCTTCTCTAAATGTGTCCTTAATTGGTCCCTCACATACTTTAGATATGTGCCAACTTTTTCAAGGAGCTTTGTTTTGTCAAATGTGTCATTTCCAAACAACTCAACCATACAGTTTGTTGGTTCATGTTTTAACCTTTCTTCTTGGTCATTCCACCTTTTAAATAAAAAAACCCTATTGGATTGAGAAATGAACTGAAGCTACATTTATTATAGTTCAAGAAATGGATCAAAGGAAAACTATTGTAGCAATGATATGAAATCAAAATAGTGGATTAGGGTTAGTTCACATATGATGTACCACCTTTTATGTATGGTGGGCACAAATATCTGCAATGCAATCTCACTAATATTTTTATAAAAAATATCATTTCCTGCAAAAAATTCATGGGATCATTAGTCCAAAATGAGTGATAAGAAACTAAATTATAATTAGAGTATATAATAATAATTTTAAAGTACCTGGAACCTTTTGTATCTTTAAGGGAATCATTTCTTCGTCGCTCACCATCAATGTGGCCTGCAACGTTCCCATACTAGCAAAACAAGAAGATCCAAGAAATGATGGTATGTTATCAGTAGTAGTCACCTCTGGCACATCCTCATGTGGATCTCCTACTATAGAAACTAAATCTAATATGAAATGCTCCCCAAAAAGAAATCTTGAAGGGAAATAAACACATAATAGAAGATAGAGAAAAAGAGGGATCTACCAACAATGGGCAAGTGAATATGACGTCCAATAGAGAATGTCTGCATGGTACATGTTGCCGACATTGCAATCAGCAATACAAGTGGGGCTAACCTCTGATGAGGTACTGATGACATTTGCACAGGAACATTGACAACACCTGAAGAATAATACATTAAATATATAAAACATTAAATATATGATGCATTTTTGGGTACTGAAAGTGATAAGCCAAGCAAGTGATAAGCCAAGAAAATCATCATCACCTAAACTACCTACAACATCTTGATCATGGCCATGAGTTTCATGAGGATGCATAGATTGTTGTAAAAACAACACGTACATATTTTAGTTAATGACATAAAAGAGAATAAAATATAAACCATTATTGAACTTTTGTTATAATTAAAGCTTTCATTACTATTTACTTGCAAGTTTTGTGTTGTTCACATCAATACTTGCACCCTCTCTTGTATCTCATCAATTTGAGGGTCGACATATGCCAAAGAAATAATCTCTCTACTAATTTCTCTAAGAGACTTTTTTATCAATTCCATAGGGTTTGTAAAATTTCTAGGGTCATCATCGCTTAATCCTATTGAGTCCACATCCCTAGAGAGGTTCTCAGGTACTGCAGCTCCCTTTCCCTTTCCTCGAACATCCGTCTATGACAAGAATATCATTAACAATTACAAAATTAGTGTAAAACACTAAAAAAAAGAACATAATAATGTAACAGTTTGCTTCTATCTAATTTGTACAATTACAATGAGGTTTACCTGATCAATAGAAGTGTCATGACCTACATCCTTGTTTGCACTATGTGATGGATCCATGTCGCCCTATGATAAAGATAAATTATAAAAACGTTAGTGAAATTAAACCAATAAACACTAATTGGAGGTTGGTTAATTTAAATTGTACATAGTACATACCACCCCCATAATAGTAACTTTGTTTGTATCTATGTGATTCAAATTGTAATTGATTAAAAGCTCTTCCCTTGCACTTATTGATTTTATCGCACATACAAATACATGATTTCCCTCGTGCACCTCAAATATGCAATTGGGTTATTTATTAGTTGACCCAAGCCGCATACTATTTATTAAACCTGCAATATTCCTTGTTGCTTTTGGCCTTCCATCAATGTATACAACCACTCATTTAATTTGATCATTATCTTTTTGTTGTATATAATATTTTGACAATGCATACCTATGCATTTTTTTTTAATATCAAAGAATCTGCATCCAATTATTGTAAATGTAACAAGGTCTGACAAACTCCATCAATTCAGCAACTTTGTTGTAACAGACCTTTATGTCATCCATGGAAAATAGGCCCAAAACATGTAATGACGAAGGTGCTATGCGATATATCCTATTGTTAACACAAAAATAGGTGTTTATTGAAGGAAGTTCCTTGCGTACCCATTAATTTTGTAGATGTTTGTACCTCAAGGGCACCTCAATATCGCCTTTGGTCTCATCATCATAAGAACATGACCCCCCTTGAGAAAGGAAAAATTTCATGCGTTTATTGAATTTTCTTCTAATATTTTGACGTCTAGCTGATCTCCCTATTGTAGACCTACTACATGTCTCAATTTTGTTCTCTATTCCTGCATTTCCCTCACTCAAGGAAGACACATCTGACAAATACCTATTTGGACCTGCACTCCATCAAATGAGAGAGTTAGTTGGTAATGAGAGAGATATTTTGCAAATGAGGGTAATGTTGATGAAGAAGTTGGCCCTAAAGTTGATGTTGAGATTAAAATTTGAATAAGTCCCACTGGGGCCTCAAGTGTTGATAACTATATTAGATTTGTTGCTAATGTTGAGGTTTGGAAAACTAAGGAAGTTTGTTTTCCAAGTAATTTTTTTAAAATAAACTATTTCTATAGGGTGTATTGACTTATACTTGTCGATCCATGAGGCTGTGCAGGATCCTCGTCAAAGGGGTTCAGGTTCCTACACATGTAATTCAATTATCTTATGTTAGCTAAAAATTACATAGTACACGACGTGAACAACATGAACTTTGTAGATAAAAAGAGTATTAAATAAAAAAAAAGAAGTTGTCATCATAATCATTGTAGATTTTTAATTCCTTACCTTTACTTTATGTAGACTATGCACGATCCTCAACTAAAGGGTTGATGATGTCTATATTCAATTACTCATTCCCACCAAGGGTGACAACATCACACATGGACAATACATGAAATCAACACCATCAATTGAGCATCATAAGCATTACATTTTTAAGTTGATAAACAATAAATACATGCGTATCATAAGCATCATAAGAATCACATGATGTATCATCATATATGTAATTGAGCATCATAATTAGCATCACATATGTGTCATCATAAACATGTAATCCATCACATATGTATCATAAATCATCATCCATCACATAGGTAATAAACAATCCACATTCTATAAATAAACACAAAGTTCAAAAAATGTCACATGTATCATCATAAACATGTAATCCATCACATATGTATTTTAAATCAACATCCATCACATAGCTAATAAACAATCCAAATTCCATAAATAAACTCAAAGTTTAAAAAATATCACATAAATAGTCACTCTCCCTATCTCCATCTCTTCGAGGTGGCATAGTTCTACTATAAGGACCTGCTAGAGGTCATGGAACATGAATTAAAAACATTAAAAGGTGAATCATGAATTAATTATGTAATGCCATTAGAATTAAAAACATAATGAATTAATTATGTAACCATATAAGTAAAAAAATTTTTTATCAAGAAATCAATATTAAATAGATAATATACTAATCACATACCTCATACATATCATTCA
Organism: Cryptomeria japonica; assembly: GCF_030272615.1. NCBI lineage: Eukaryota > Viridiplantae > Streptophyta > Pinopsida > Cupressales > Cupressaceae > Cryptomeria > Cryptomeria japonica. The sequence goes on along the minus strand of NC_081414.1, from coordinate 887,125,580 downwards.
TCATCATGAACATCATGATCATCATCGCTGTTGGGACCTATAAAATTTTGTTAGTTTGAGAGGCCCATTCAAAAAATTCTGCTCTACACTTTTAGTATACCTCTTGATGTATCAACCTGAATCGCCTAGTTTGAAGGCATGAAAAATTGAGCCAGTTACATGAACCCCTTGCAGCATTCTCACTGTGTGACATGGGAATCAAAGAATTTTTAAGCTAATGCAATGGCAAGTGTATAGTCCAGGCCCCCAACCAGAACTATCCTCTCTGCGTAGTCCAAGAAAATAATTTCAATCGCCAGGCATGTAGATCATTTATCCCACATTGGTCATGGGGATGAGCATTTCAGTATTTAAATGCACACCCGCATATATCCTTAGTGTCAAAGCTTATGGGATTTTGGTAAGAAGTGGCTCATGGTCTAGTGGACCCCGCGTGTCAATGCATCTCAAGGTGGCCAAATTTTGTAGTGAAAGGGTAGATTAATAGACGAGTAGGTTGCAGATGATCAGACGACCATAGCTATACTGCCATGCGAAAGTGCTTGACTATTAATTGTCATGACTTGGTGACTGGTGAGGTGGTAGACCAGGTGGCACTGAGGTAAATTCTGAGAAAATCATGATGTGCCATGTGGTGACACACAGCTGATGAGGTGGAAGGTCAAGTGGTGACACTAGGCAAAACAAGTGGCATGTCATCAAAATGAATGTCAACCAGACCCTGGCCACGATGAACCTCTAAGTGGTTTCACTGAAATCTCATTTCCATTGACATAGGGCACACCAAAGAAATCTAAAGTGGTCCCACCGATAAAATAAAGGCATTGATGAAACTGCGGTGTCGATGAGACTTGTAAAAGGCTCACTGGGGGAGGAGTTTTGCCAAAAGAATAACATTGAACAAACCAAAGTGAAATGGTGGGCTTGGTGGCACTGACGTGGTGGATGAGGCCGCTCTCAGGTAGATCAGGTGGAAAACTAGAGGTTTTCGCATGGCAGATCCAATAGACAGGTGGTGCCCAAGTAGATCTCAGAATGAATCAGTGGCTGACATGCGGTGACATGCGGTAGGGGGGAGCAGATCATTTGAGGTTAAGGATCGAGCAGGTTGAGGGAGGATCTATGACCATTGCTATATCACGAGATGAAGATGCCTGATGGTTATCCCCTATGACATGGAGACTAGTGAGGTGGCAGTTGAGGTGGCCATACAGATGGGCTTGGAATGTATCAGGATGTACCACATGGCAGGAAGTAGAAGAATAACCAAGGTAGGCCCAAGTCTGGTGGCAGTCCAAGTGACGAGTAGATGGATCGAAAGGAAAATCAGGATGTGACATGTGGCGGGTCCACTAGAGGAGAATAGCCTAAGCCAAGGTAATGGGTGGGCAAGTCTAGGCAGATCAGATGGTGATGCAAATGATCTAATGATGGTTGCTATGTCGCGATGGAAAGGTGCTCGATCACTATCGGTGCAACTTGGTGACCAAGTGGTGGGACCTGATAGTAGAGCGACCCAGGTAAAATAAAGAGGAAGCAACTCTGAGGGTGATCAGATGGTGGTCACTATACCGTGATGGGAAACCGCTCGTTGGTTAACCATTGTGACATGGCAACAAGGTGGGCCTAGGTCAGAGGGTAGGTCCAACCTGGGATAGGTGGAATCCAGAGGGACTCACGAGTGAACCAGGAGGTGACATGTGGCCAAGATCTACATGGGAAAGTCAGGATTAAAATATAGTTTTAGACTATAGTGAAAAGGGGGGAATTAATGACTGACCTACAAAAGGATTGATTCGCTTGAGGGTTAATTTTTTCCCAAATATGGATTTGTCATATATCATTGGAAAGCTCTCAATCTGAGGAATCTGATTTTGTAGTCAAGTGTAACCCATGGAAAATATTTTTGGGGCAGCGACCTCAGGATCTCAGAAGTTATTTCTTGGTCAGAAGGTGATGATTTTTTGTAGGCTAAGTGCGTGGGTGGTTAATGCCAGTAGTTAAGGTAAGCGGTTATGGTGGAAAGCTAGTGGTAGCGGTTAATTTTGTAACATATCAGAGACCAAATGGTGGGGCACGTTTCTAAGTCGATTACTCAGGAAAGTTAAAGGGTGTGCTAGTTTCCCATGACTAGATGGTTGTCGCTATACCACAATGGAAATACGTCTAAACATTAAACACCGCAACATGGTGACTAAAGGAAAGGTGCTCAAAAAGAAGGCCTTCTTGGTCTGTTGGCACCAAAAATTAAAATATTCAAAAAAAATAGCGGCAGAGATGTGCAAGTTGCATTTGACATTGCTTTGAAGTGAAAGGTTGGTGAGAGGTATTCAAAGAGATTTGCAGAGAACATAATGGTGTGCGACTGTGTGTTTTCTTAGGTAGAACCCATCAATGCTCTAGCATGAGATGATACATCGAAATTATGAAGTTGTTGGTTGTTACAACCAATTTTGGGTAATAGAAACTTACCCTTTCAACCACTTTCCAAATGAATGTCCAGTGAATTAATGAAGCATGCATCCCAGAAAGAATGTTACGTTTCTCCCTCAACTGCAATGGCGCAACAATGTAACTTTTGGAGTGAATGACAGTTGGGGTAAGAGTTTTCTTCTAGGTAGTCTGAAGCTTGTTGCATCCTAATTTCTATAAAAGGATACCAAGGCTGTCTAGAAAAGAGGTCACAAATTTTGTAGCAAAACTCTGGCAAAATCAATACAGGCCATTTTTCTTAGTAATTTCTAAGTCAGATATGATGTACTTGTAACCTTTTGACAGAGGAGTGAAATATAAAGTCCAAAGAATTTAAACTCAGAGTTGTATTGTCTCTATGTCATTGTCTTGGTGTTCATTCTATTTAAATAATCAAGGATTGTTTATTTAAATGATCTGCTAGGCATCTAATGAAGTTTTTTTTTTTTGACTCTCTTCATCCTAATGATGGATCACGGAGTGTGATCCGAAACATTGATGCAAAAATCTTTGACACAATCGAATCTAGAAATCTCTTGATAATTAAAGTCATTGATATTAGTATTTTTGGTGTGGATTTGATGATGAAGTCTGGTTCAAATTAGGACTATGTATATGTCAGGCATATTCAAAGTTGATAGATCAAGAACTTGTGATTTGTGTACTGGTTTCTTTTGTCAGGTTAGAGTCTGTTGTATATGACTCTATTGCCTGGATAAGGCACTGGTTTGCCTATTGGTTTTTGTTGCATTTTGTGGTCCTTTTCAAAAGATCAAATCAACTTTCCATTTATGTTTTAGTTGTACCAGTCAGAAAGGAAAGTTTACAGGAATTTACACTGGTTTTCTATAAACCTTTTGCTATTTTTGTAAGAAAATAGTCTAAAAAGGGTTCACCTGCCCAATCTTTTAAAGGCTTAAAATGTAGGAGGTTTCCTCATTTGAAACCTCATATTGTTGCCTTTATTTCAAACCTTTTGTTGTTCTCTTCCATTGCAGCACAAAGATAGTAGCTTTCACTTTTAAAGAGAAGGAACAAAAGTTTTCAAAATGGAGAACAACAAAAGTGCCAACTCTACTGGGGAGAGTCAAATAGGATAAGTCTTATACTGTAGATCTATGTCTTTATTGCATAAATGTGTTGAGATTAGGTCCCCTTGGTTTCGGTCTAAAAATTATTGAGCTTATCTTTCTAAAGAAATCCTTGATCCATCTTTTAGCATCTTAGAATACTAACCTGTTCTTTTCTAAAAGATCAATAGTTTCATTCTCAAGTGTCTTGTAAGTGATTCACTATGTTAATATATATTTTGTTCCCAAGATATTGGGTGGTGAATCTGAATTAAAGAAAAAATAGTGTTCTTTTAAAATAAATCACAATCACTTCAAAGGTTTAGCAAGATGAATAGGAGAAGGAATACTAGGTCATATATGAAGAAAAACCCTCAAGAGAAGTTGCATGAAGGGTTATATGAACCAATCAAGAAAGGCTGGAGAGGAACTGTTATTCCTAATCAGTCAAATTAGTCATGGAAACAAAAGAGTAATCAAATAGGTAAGTCTTTTGACCATCCTGTATATGCAAGTTCCAATGCCTCTTCTCATGACTCTGGCCATGATATTATGGGTTTTAATGTTGGCATGCTTGGTACTAATGATGATATCCAAACCTTTTTCCAAGGATTGTCTAATGCCAACACTTCTGGGAGAGATAGGCATAGTACAAGTAATAGGGTCAGTTCCATTCCCAAAACTATGGAAGGAAATATTAGTCTGATTGATATGGACCAGCTAAATGTGTCTGATTCAAAGGAAACCTTTCTTGGCCAAGATGAAGTGTCCTAGGAGATTGAGGTTCTAAATCAGAGAGTACATCAATTGATTGCCATAAGAAAAAAGAAAGAAAAGGATAAGGATAATGAAACCAAAGCCAAACTCATTGAAAGAGAGAGGTTATTAAGATAGATTGCAGAGCTTGAGTTGTTTGCTCAAGAAGAACCTAGGAGTAAAGACCAAGGTCCTATTATTAGAGAAATCCTTGATCCTAAAATTGTTTCTACACCTAAAGTTGTGGCACAACCTAGTAGGGAGGTTCACAATGCTCCCCAACCTGCTAGACATGTTATTGACAAAGGGAAGTAGAAAGTAGTGGAGAATAAATCTATGGGTTGAGTGTCAGGAAGTGCATAAGGACCCCAGGGAATGATGTCACATGAGATCAAGGTAGAAATGATATGGAAAGAAAATGAAGACCTACAAAGGGACTTATAAAAGGCTGAAATAGAAGCACTTAATGCCGAGTTCTGAAGAAAGATGCGCTGCTTAAAGGCTCCTCCCATAACTTTCCCAACTATAGATCATAGTAATCCTACATCCCAACATACTTCTACCACTCTGTTGAATGCTCAACCAATGATGCCAAAAAATGTTGCCCAAAATAATTTTACTATCCCCTCGAGTACAATTACAACAAATCAAACCAGTCATGCACTATCCCATAATCAAAGTCATCAAAATCCTAGAGCTAGTGGTTTAGGCCCAAGGGTGAATTCTGGAAATAAATTTACTGGAAATCAATTTTGAAGGAGACCGATAAATGTTGAGTTGTATAGGTAGTTGTATTTTGATGGAATTCCCGGATATCCAAACCATGTCCCTATTGAAATAAGGGATAAACTCTAGAAGCTTTTTGGGAATAATGCTATTAGTGCTGAAGAGCATCTAAAATCTTTTGGTGACATGATTAATGACTATGAAATTGCACATGAGGATGTCATCATGAAGCTATTTATGCAATCTTTGATTGAGCATGTTAGAGATTGGTACAAAGGGTTACCTGTAGACAACATTATCTCTTGGGAGGAATTCAAAAATTGCTTTAAAGAGAAATATGGAGATAAGACAAATGTGAACTTCATGCTCAATGAATTTAACAATATCAGGAAGTCTGATAATGAGGCTCTACATATTTTTAATACACGGTTTCAAAAGGTAATGCATAGGCTCCTTCAATGTATGAGGTTAGACGAGAATGTATGTCTAACCACTTATTACAATGCCTTTTATCCTAAGATGGCTTACATTCTTAGAGATAAGAACCCACATAGCTTAAGGGATGCTTTCAGAATTGCAATCAATGTAGAGAGTAATAGAAAAGTATCGAGTAAAGTGGGAAGAAGGATTGATGGAAGATTGTGGCAGGAACAAAAACCACAACAAAATAAATCCTCTAAAGAAGAGGATAAGATAGAGAAATTGATGACTGTTGTCAAGGATCTTACTGCTAAAGTAAGTAAACTTGAGAGGCCTCACTACAACTGGCAAGATAGACCAACTAGATTGCATGATATGACATATAACACTGCATGTAAAGATGGCAAACCTATGCAAGATAGATCAAAAGGCACACAAAATCAGAACACCCCTTATCCTTTAAAGGGAGGAAACATACATAATGTGGAAAATACCACTTGGTGTATGGCATGTGATGGGCCACATTCCCCCTATCAGTGTGTTGTGGCTCAAGCTCTAAATGAATCCATGAGAAATAAGGATGAACCTATAGTTAATATGTTTGAGTATACTGTGGACAGTGATTGTGAGTCTTCAGAAGATGAAATAAGTGAATATGATGTCTCAAGCAACAATGCAAACTACCAAGGGCAATTGACAATTAACTATCATCCCACTTTGAATGTAGTCACAATAGAAGATCAAGAGGTTCATCTTAGAAGGCCTAGTGAGGAAGAAGTCAAGAATCTCACTAAAGCTGCAATAGCTAAAGCTAAGCATAACTATAATCTGAGAAGCAACAAAGATGATGAAAGTCAAGGTATGCCTGGTTCTCTTTTTTTTAAAGAAACTTCTTCTAAGAGGTCCACTGAGAACAAAACTTTTGACAAAGATAGTTAGGCTAAAGGTGACCAGTCAAGTAGTTTAGTGAAACCTGATATTGTTGATACAACTAGAAATAAGGCAGCGACCACTAGTGACAACAGAACAAGTCACCAGAAGGAAGAAAAGGTTAAAGCTCATGTTGAGTCTAATATTAACACTGCTTTTAATATGACTCAAGCTTTAACATAGATGAAAGTTTCAGTACCTTTGATAGAGCTACTGAAAATAAAAGAACATAGAGAGGCTACTTTTTCTTTGATTTCAAGTATATCAATATAGATGCTTCCTCTAAAAAGGGAAATGCAAAAGATGAGAAGGATCAAGAACAAGGGGTCCCAAAAGTTTATGTGGGCACCACTATTAATTAGGAACCATCTTAGATAGATCCCTTTTATGTCACACTGTTAGTAAATAATAGATTGATAAAAAATTTCATGATAGATTCTGGTGCAGCTGCTAATGTGATGCCTTATGGGGTTATGAAAGAACTAGGTTTGTCAGTACACACTTCATATGCGAGGTGTTATGCTATGGATAATAGAGAAGTGCCTATTGTGGGTACTATGAGAGATGTAGAAGTTAAAATAGCAGCTTTCCCTGAAGCTACTTATAAAATGGATGTAATTGTTACAGACACCAAGCCACATTATCATATGCTTCTATCTAGACAATGGGCTAGTGTTGTTGGAGGATATCTTCAACTGGATTTATCATATGCAACTATCCCAGTAAATGAGAATTTTGTAAAATTGTACAGAGAACCATGTGCCCTAGTGATTATTGAAAAAATAGACCCAAACATGCTTAATTGCATGATTGATGTGGATCTTGATAACTTTAGGATTGAACCCATTCAGCCTCAGTTGAAGAATACCAATCCTATTGTTGATGAGCTGGAATCACAACAAGAAGGCCTATGGTAGATGTACTTTTATGGAGCTCACTCTAAGGAAGGGTCTGGAGCAGGAGTGCTATTTGTTTCCCATCAAGTATTACCTTCAAGTACTCTTTTCTATTAGCATTCCAATGTACAAACAACATAGCTGAGTATGAAGCTCTGTTATTAGGCTTAGAAATTTCTAAAAGAGATGGGATCAAATTGTTAAGGGTTTATGGAGACTTAGAAATTGTAGTGTCTCAGATAAGGTCAAGATATGCATCTAAAAATGACAAGTTAAAAAGGTACAAGCATGTTGTCTGGGATGTCATTGAACACTTTGATGCATTTTCCATTGATTGGATTGAAAGGTCTAAGAACATTATGGCAGATTTTTTAGCTAATGTTGCATTAAAGAATGATGATGTAAAATTGACTGGAGTTTCAATAATTGAGACAAAAGCCAGACCAGCCATCCTAGATAATGTGTACAATTGTTAGGTTTTTAAGGATGATGAAGACATCCTTAGATTTGTGCAATGCATAGATGACTATGAAGGTCAAAATATTGATTGTAATGCATTGGTGGAAGTAGTAGATGGATAGGAAACCATTGTTGGAAGTGACATAGTGCAGCTAGAGACAAATGAAATACCTAGGGGACTAGTTGAGTTGGAGGGTATGTTCAGTTACAACGATGGTCACTTACATCAAACATCATCTAAAAATTTGGAGGAATTGGATGAGGTGAACTTAGGGACGAAATCATCCCCTAAGGTGGTGTATATTGGGAAGAACCTATCTCCCTATATTAGGACCAACCTCATTAAATTATTAAAAGGATATAAACATGTTTTTGCTTGGTCCTATAAGGACCTAAAGGCATATAGACAAGACTTATTTCAACATGAAATTCCTCTGCATCTTGATGCTAAGCCTTTTTGACAAAAGCAAAGACCTATTAACCCCCTTTTGGAGACCAAAATGCAACAAGAATTAACCAAATTAAGGGAAGGGGGGATTATAAAACCTATAAGACATTCTTCATGGGTATCCAATTTGGTCCCTATCAGAAAGAAGAATGGGGACATAAGGCTTTGTGTAGATTTTAGAAATTTGAATGTTGACTCTTTAAAAGACAATTATTTTCCCCGAATATGGAAGCCATGTTACAAAGGGTAACTGGTTGTGATTTATTGTCAACTATGAATGGGTTCTCAAGTTATAATTAGATGCTAGTGAAAGAGTATGAGCAATTTAAGACTGCTTTTACTACCCCTTGGGGGACTTATGTGTATGTGAGAATGCCATTTGGTCTAAAGAATGTTGAAGCTACATTTTTAGAGAGAAATGAATGTGTCTTTTAAGGAGTTTATTAACATCATAATGGTGGTTTACTAGGATTATTTAACATGTTTCTCAGAGAAGGCAAATGATCACTGCAGTCATTTGGAAAAGGTTTTTTGCAAGGCTCTAGAGTTTGGTGTATCCTTGAACCCCCAAAAATGTCATTTTGTAGTGAGTGAAGGAAAATTATTAGGGCATATTGTCTCCAAGGAAGGGGTTAGAATAGACCCTGAAAGGATTGAGGTTATAAATAATGTACCTCAGTGAAAGAATGTTAAAGGGATTCAGTCTTTCTTGGGCAAGGTGAATTTCCTTAGGAGATTTATAGCTAACTTTGCTGAAATCGTTAAGCCTATCATTAAATTACTTTAAAAAGATGCAAAATTTTCTTGGGATGAAGAAGCGGCACAGGATTTTGACAAAATTAAGAAGGCTATTTAGGAACCACTAGGGCTAAAGTCCCCTGATTACAGTAGGCCTTTCTCATTATTTTCTTTTGCTTCTTTTCACACAGTAGCAACTGTTCTGCTTCAAAAGGATGATGAAGGATATGGACATCCAATTTATTTTTATTGCAAATCTTTATAGGCTACTGAGTTAAAGTATGAAATCATGGAGAAATAGGCATATTCTCTAGCCAAAGCCGTAAAGTCATTTAGCCCTTATCTAGTAAATGCTATAATGTAGCCTACGTACCACATGCAGCTGTGAAAAACATTATGTCCCAGTCTGAAGTAACTAGAAAGAGATGCAGATGGATAACTAGAATACAAGAGTTTGACTTAGTGATCAAGATCACCAAACTGGTAAGAGGATTAGGCCTTGCAAAATTGATGGCTAAATGAAATCTAGTTACTGTTGATGTTGATAATGTTAAAAACTGAGGAAGTCCTAGTCACTAGTATTAAGAGGCAACCGTGGTATTCAGATGTGGTATACTTCTTGAAGAATGCCTCATGTCCAAAAGGTATGACACACAATGAGATGAGACCATTAAAGATAAAATCACATAAATATGTTCTTATTCAAGGAGACCTGTATTGGAGGAATAGTGATGGAATGCTACTAGCTTGCCTAGATGAATTCCAAGCTGAGAAGGTTTTGAAAGAGATGCACAACGGGGTGTGTGGAGGCCACTATTTAGCTAAGACTACTACTGGTAGGATAATCAGAGTAGGGTATTATTAGCTGACTTTGTTCAAGGATGCTCATAAATATGTTAAAAAATGTGATCCTTGTCAAAAAATTTCTTCTAAACTAAAGTATGTTGGTGCTTTGCCTTTGAATTCTGTCATAGTTGAAGCCCCTTTTGTTCAATGGGGCATTGATTTTATTGGACAAATAATAGAAAAATCAAGAAGGGGTCACAGATGGATCCTGGTGGCTACAAACTATTTCACCAAGTGGATTGAAGCCATACCTACCAAATAGGCCACTAGTAAGCTAGTCATTAATTTTTTGATGGATAATATAGTGACAAGGTTTAATGTACCAGCTAAAATAGTCATGGACAATGCTATGTGCTTTAGGTTTGAGGAGTTTGTAGAGTTTTGTGATAATTATGGGATTATTATGTCATACTCTTCACCATACCACCCACAAGGAAATGACCAAGCAGAATCGAGTAATAAAAGTCTCCTCAACATCATCAAGAAGATCCTAGAGGAAAATGAAAGGTCCTAGGATCAAAAGCTTAGGTTGCTTTTATGGGATGATAGGGTGACTGTAAAAAAGGCCATTGGTACATCCCCTTTTGAGCTAATTTATGGAGTGAAAGCTAGATTACCTGTGAATATTTTTCTTCCAGTTTACAAATTTTTGTAGATTGAAGAATTAGAAATGTCTGAGCCCATGGAAGAAATAATGATTTAGTTAGTAGAGCTGGAGGAAATGAGGAATGCAGCCCATAAAAGGAATATGAAACTTCAATTACAGTCAAAGTGCCTTTTTGATAAAAGGACTAGTACAAGAAAGTTCCAGTTTGGTGACATGGTGCTGTAGTGGAATGCAAGAAACCAAGACAAAAGCAAGCATAAGAAATTTGAATCACTATGGATAGGCCCTTTAATTATTTGTGACATCAATGGAAAGGATTCATACTTCTTGCAAAGAATTATTGCAAAGTACAGGAATTTCCAGTGAATGGACATTTCCCAAAATATTACTTCTCTTGATATGTTTCAGTCCATGCACGGTAGTTGTAGGTTGTATATATTTTAGGTCTTCTTTCATTAGAATTTTGTTGGTTTGCATCCTAGAGTTTTTTGCTAGATTCTTGTGTTGGTCTTGCATCCAACCATCCCCAGTTAGAGCCATTGTTGGGACCTATAAAGTTTTGTTAGTTTGAGAGGCCCATTTCAAAAAATTTACTTTGCACTTTCAGTATGCCTCCTAATGTATCAACCTGAACTGTCTAGTTTGAAGGCATGAATAATTGAGCTAGTTCCAGGAACCCCTTAGCAGCATTCTCCTTGCATGACATGGGAATCAAAAAAAAATTTAGCTAATGCAATGATAGGTGTATAGTCCAGGACCCCAACTGAACTATCCTCTTTGCGTAGTCCAAGGAAACAATTTCAGTCACCAAGCATGTAGACCATTTATCCCACATTGGCTGTGGGGAGGAGTATTTCAGTATTTAAATGCACAGCCGCATATATCTTTAGTGTCAAAGCTTATGGGCTTTTAGCAAGAAGTGGCTCGTGGCCCAATGAACCCCGTGTGTGCTCACATCTCAAGGCAACCAAATTTTGTAGTAAAAGGGCATATTAACAGGCAAGTAGGTTGCAGACGATCAGACAACCATTGCTATACTGCCATGCAAAAGTGTTTGACTGTTAATCGCCGCAACTTGGCGACTAGTGAGGTGGTAGGCCAGGTGGCATAGAGGTAAACTTTGAGAAAATCATGAGGTGCAACGTGGTGACATGAGGCGAAACATGTGGCATGTCACGAAAAGAATGTCGAGTAGACCCTGGCTGTGATGAACCTCTAAGTGGTTTCATTGAAATCTTAGATCCATGGACATAGGGCACATCGAAGAAATCTGAAGTGATCCCGCTAATAAAATAAAGGCATCAATGAAACTGTGGTGTCGATGAGACCTATAAACGGCTCACCAAGGGAGGAGTTTCACTAAAAGAATAACATTGAACAAACCAAAATGAAACGGTGGGCCCAATGGCACTGACGTGGTAGATGAGGCCGCTCTCAAGTAGATTGGGTGGCGAACTAGAGGTTGATGTATGGTAGACCTGACAGATAGGTGGTGCCTTGGTAGATCTAAGAACGAATCAGTGGCTGACATGTGGTGACACATGGCAGAGGGAAGAAGATCAACCAAGGTTAGTGATCAAGTAGGTTGAGGGAGGATCTACGACCATTTCTATATTGTGAGATGAAGATGCCTGATGGTTATCCCCTATGACATGGTGACTGGTGAGGTGGCAATTGAGGTGGTTGTCCAGATGGGCTCATAATGTATTAGGATGTACCACGTGGCAGGGAGTAGAAGAAAAACCAAGGCAAGCCCAAGTCTAGTGGTAGTCCAAGTGGTGAGTAGATGGATCCAAAGGCAAATCAGGATGTGACACATGGCGGGCCTGCTAGAGGAGAATAGCCTAAGCCAAGGTAACGGGTGGGCAAGTCTAGGCAGATCGGATGGTTATGCAAATGATCTAATGGTGGTCGCTATGTCATGATGGAAATGTGCTCGATGGCTATCAATGTGACTTGGCAACCAAGTGGTGGGACCCGATAGGAGAGAGGGCCAGGTGAAATAAAGAGCGAGCAACTCCGAGGGTGATCAGATGGTGGTCACTATACCACGATGGGAAATTGCTTGTCGGTTAACCGTCACAACATGGTGACAAGGTGGGGCTAGGTTAGAGGGTAGGTCTAGCTTGGGACATGTGGAGTCTAGAGGGACTCACGAGGGAACCAGGAGGTGACATGTGGCCGAGATCTGCATGGGAAAGTTAGGTTAAAATATAGTTTCAGACTATAGTGAAAAAGGAGAAATTAATGACTGGCCTGCAGAAGGATTGATTTGCCTGAGGGTTAATTTTTGCCCAAATATAGATTTTTCATATATCGTTGTAAAGCTCTCAATCTGAGGAATCTAATTCTGCAATCAAGTGTAACCCACAAAAAATATTTTTGAGGTAGTGACCTCGAGATCTTAGAAGTTATTTCTTAGTCAGAAGGTGATGATTTTATGTTGGCTAAGTGCATGGGCGGTTAATGTCAGTAGTTAAGGTAAGCGGTTATGATGGATAGCTAGTGGTAGTGGTTAAGTTTTTAATAGATCAGAGACCAAGTGGTGGGGCCCATTTCTAAGTGGATTACTCAAGAAAGTTAAAGGGCATGCTAGTTTCCCATGATTGGATGGCTGTCGCTATACCACAATGGAAATATGTCTAAATATTAAACGTCGCAACATGGTGACTAAAGGAAAGGTGCTTAGAAAGAAGGCCTTCTTGGTTCGTTGGTACCAAAAATTTAAAATATTCAAAAGAAATTGTGGCAGAGCTATGCAAGTTACATTTAACATTGCTTCAAAGTCAAAGGTTGGTGACAGGTATTCAAGGAGATTTGTAGAGAACATAATGATGTGCGACTGTGTGTTTTCTTAGGTAGAGCCCATCAATGCTCCGACATGAGATGATACATCAGCATTATGAAGCTATCAGTTGTTGCAACCAATTTTAGGTAATAGGAACTTACCCTTTTGGCCATTTTCCAAATGAATGTCCTGTGAATTAATGAAGCACACATCCCAGAAAGAATGTTGGGTTTCTCCCTCAACTGCAATAGTACAACAATGTAACTTTTGGAGTAAATGATAGTTGGGGTAAGATTTTTCTTCTAGGTAGTCCAAAGCATGTTGCATCTTGATTTCTATAAAAGGATACCAAGGCTATCTAGAAAAGAGGTCACAAATTTTGTAGGAAAACTCTGGAAAAATCAATATAGGCCATTTTTCTTAGTAATTTCTGAGTCAGATATGATCTACTTCTAACCTTTTGACAAAGGAATGAAATATATAGTCTAGAGAATTTAAACTCAGACTTGTATTGTCTCTATGTCATTGTACTGGTATTCATTCTATTTAAATAATCAAGGATTGTTTATTTAAATGATTTTCTAGGCATCTAATGAAGTTGTTTTTTAGTCTTTTTCTCAAGGAGGAGTATATAAATATACTTTGAACAAAGTCATTGATATAAGTATTTTTGGTGTGGATTTGATGATGAAGTCAGGTTCAGATTAGGACTCTATATATGTCAGGCATATTCAGAGTTGATAGATCAGAAACTTGTGATTTGTGTGTAGGTTTCTTTTGTCGGGTTACAATCTATTGTAGATGACTCTATTGCCTGGATAAGGCACTGGTTTGCCTATTGGTTTTTGTTTCATTTTGTGGTCCTTTTTAAAAGATCAAATCAACTTTCCATTTATGTTTTAGTTGTACCAGTTAGAAAGGAAAGTTTACAGGAATTTACACTAGTTTTCTATAAACCTTTTGCTATTTTTGTAAGAAAATAGTCTAAAAAGGGTTCACTTGCCCAATATTTTAAAGACTTAAAATGTAGGAGGTTTCCTCATTTGAAACCTCATATTGTTGTCTTTATTTCAAACTTTTTGTTGTTCTCTTCCATTGCACCATCACCATCACCATCACCATCACCATCACCATCACCATCACCATCACCATCACCATCACCATCATCATCATCAGCTTCTTCTTCATCATCATTGATTAATTGTCGACCATGATCATCATCTACATCATCTTCAACTTCTTCGATATATTCTTCTTCCATCACATTATACTTTATCGGCCTTCCTCTTGGATCATGTCTAACAACAAATGACCAACCCGGTTTATGTGGAACCTCTAAGTAAAATACCTCCTCACATTGGCTTGGAAGAACATAGGGCTCATCCCCAACTGGTTCAAATGACCTTGTATTAACCATTGTAAAACCATTATCATGTTCAATAATAGTTCTATCAGGATAAATTTTATTCAATCGTAGCCTATACCATTTGATGATGAACAAAACTAATTTGAAGGAATTAAAGTCACACTCAAGTATTGTTGGCATTTGCATGAAGATTGCATTACTGATATGTTATGTTGTCATTGATGTCAATTGAACTGGTGATGGTATTGCTGATATTTTTGTTGTTATTGATATTGTCTTGTAACTGGTAAAAAGAGCTTTGAGGAAGATGTTGTAAACCGATGTGTAAGTTTGTGAGTTGGATCGGTAAACCGGTGTATAAGGTTAAACCCTTTCTATGCAAATTAACTGGTAAACCCTACCAGTTGTTTTCGTTAAACCCTAACTAATCAATTTTGTTGGTTTAATATCTAATGATGAGTGGTAATGATGGAGACATGTGTGATTATTGTAGGAGGATAAGTTTAGATTGTTTTGGTGCATTTGTTTGATTATCTAGAGAATGAGAAAAGTGGATTGTATCTAATGCATAGTGTGTGATGAGTTACAAAGTCCGATGAAGCAATGATCATGGAGAAGTTGGAATTTTCTTGAAGAATGTGTATAGATATATATGTAAATCCAATGGTCACACTTGAACCGATTTGTTTGTAATCTCTATGAGAGAATTAGGTTTTTGTTGTGTTACCAACCTAATTGGTTTATATTTAAGGTCGATGAAGTTGTTTTGTTAGTTGTTGGCAAAGTTGGCAAAAATTAGTTGAGTGTGTGGTTCTCTAATTGGAGAATGGATCTATAGTTTGTGTAAAAGTAGATTGAAGCTTTAAAGGATCTGATCAAGCAAATGTAGTGCTATTCAGACAGATCAAGAAAACCTATTGTTTTCTAATAATTACAATAGAACTAAAATCCCCTAACTGGGTAAGCTCTAACAAGCTTGTTTACTTCTTAAATCCTATAAAAAGGTGGTCCATTAGCTTGGATTCTCAAATCCTCTACTGAGGTTACTCCTAACAGGGTATTTGCTTTTCATCAAGGCATTTTGTAAATCCCTTAACCGGGTGACTCCTAACAGGATTAGTTCTTAACAAGACTTATTGTAAAAGCTTTAAGAGGCTTGGCTCCTAATAGGGAAAACTTCAGAAGAGTTCAAATAGCTATCTTGTGAGTCTCATCTCACTATGGTTTTTACCTATTTGGGTTTTCCACATATAAACATTTTTGTCATGTGGTGAATTTTTTTGTGGTTATGATCTTATTTGTTTATTTAATTAACTTCTGTTAAGGCATGATAACTGGAAGCATTGAGAGATGAAATATGTTGATATATGATTAAGTGTTTTGATATTTACAAGATTGAAGTTATTTACTATTAAGTTGTTATAATAGTTAACTAGTTGATGTTGAGTATTCTTGTGAGTATTGATCTTGACAGTGAAAGTTTACTTTGTGAGTTTGAGTTTGAGATTAGGAAGTTTGTATCAATTTTTCAGTTTACTGATTCACACCCCCCCCTCTTATTAATCTACAGGATACTTATTCTTTCATCATACCATTAATTGGTATCAGAGCATCTCAGGTCCTCTTAAATCTAAAAGCTTAATAGCTTGAGGAAAATATCTTGTAGATCATGATGAAGAAGGAAGGTCTAAAGTTCAACAAAGATAACTATAGGATATGGAGCAATATAATGAATATTTATATTAAGAGTCTAGGAAGTCAGTATTGGGATCATGTAGAAACTCAGTATGTTACACCTACTAGAACTCTGATTGAGGATCAAAAGAAATAATAGAAAGAAAATCATCAAGCATTGGAGGCTATTATCAGTTCCCTATCTGATGAATATGTAGATGTTCATGGTCTTGAAACTGCATATGAAGTATGGAAAATACTTGAAGAGATTTATAGTGGTGATGCACATGTTAAGATTGCTAAAGAGGAGAGCCTAAGAGGAAAGTTTGATGACATGAGGATGTCTGAAGGTGAGAATATCAAGCAATATGGTCAAAGGATAAAAGAGATAGTTGGTGAAGTAAAGAGTGCAGGAGGGAAAGTGGAAGATGCCACAATGATCAGTAAGGTACCGAGAACCCTGTTATGGGTCTATGGTATCCGAGTTGCAGCTATTCGGGAGTTGAAGTCCATTGACAAAACTAAGGTAACTCTTGACTCTATCATTGGAAAAGTTATTGCTTTCGAATTAAATGGTTATGATGGTAGTGTATAGAAATCAAAATTTGCATTTAGAGCTTTTATATCTAACCCATCTATGAGAAAAAGTAGAGATACTTGTCAAGGTTATGAATCTAGATCCAACAGAGATGTTGATGATGAAGACAACTTAGTGGAACTTGAAGCATTGGGAAATACAAAGGTAAACTACCTTTAAAATGTTTTGCATGCAATAAGATTGGTCATATAGCAGCTAACTATCGTAATGGTGAAAATGAATACAAGAGAGACAAATTCAAGAAGTATAAGGTCAAAGGCAAGAGAGATTGTCTTATAGCGGTTGATAGTGGTATTACTGATGAAGAATCTGATGATGATGCTAGTGAAGATATTGTGTTTGTATCTATTAAGGAAGAGATATCATATCAGAAGGCACTGGTTTCTTGGATGGATAACTCTAATGATTGGATCATTGATAGTGGTTGTTCACATCATATGACCGGTGATTAGAACAAATTTCTTTCCTTGAAGGAATTTGATGCCAGTGCTGTCAGATTTGGTAATGAATCACCCTGTATGGTTAAAGGTAAGGGAGTTATTTCTCTTAATGGGAAGAGCAGTGCTGATGATGTCTATTGGGTTGAAGGTCTAAAGAACAATCTTTTGAGTGTGGCACAACTTAATGACAAAGGACACCCACTGGAGTTTAGAAATGGCATGTGCAAAATCTTTGACAACAAAGGTGTATTGATTGCAACTAGGAAACAAACCAAAGGTAATATATTTTATCTTAATCCTAAAGTTAGTAACTATTTGATTGCAAAGATAGACGATAGCTGGCTTTGGCATATGAGATTTTGTCATATAAATTTTGATAACATTGTTAAAGTGAGCAAGTCCAAGACAATAAGAGCTCTGCCTTAGCCAGACAAACTGGTTAATGCTCTTTGTAAAGAATGTTAGTTAAGAAAGATGACTTCTTCAACATTCAATTGCAAGTCCTTCTCAACATAGCACTTGTTAGATCTGGTTCATACAAATCTATGTGGACCAATAAGAACAATATGTAATGGCCCACTAGGAAACCCAGAAGGGATAAAGCTAAAACACTAGATAGAATGAGAATATATATATATTTTTATTTTAAACACAACATAATGATAAAATGAGTTATCATAAGCTCAAATCACACATTAGAGTACTTAACTAACACCTAAAGGGTTTCCCAACATGATTACTTGATTCAACACTTAACTTAACCCATGCTAATTAACCTAATTAAGCTGATTTACTTGATTACCAGTTATTAATTTAAACAGGGATATAATTCGTTTGGTAAATTAAAATTATAGATAACAGGACAAGCTCATCCATTATGGTTGAAAATATAGATAACATGATTAGTTCATCCATTAAGGTTAAAAATATAGCTACCATGATGAAGTTCATCCATTAAAGTTAAAATATAGATAACATGATGAGTTCATCCAATAAGGTTAGAAATATAGATAACTTGATGAGTTCATCCATTAAGGTTAAAAATATAGATAACATGATGAGTTCATCCATTAAGGTTAAAAATATAGACAACATGATTAGGTTCATCCCTTACAATTTTAACCATACATTTCGCCCAAATTTTCATTAAAACATAAGTCATGCATCTAATTTCATTCCATACTCTAATTTCATTGTAAGATAACGAATGCTTTCCATGCATACTTTAATTGCATTATCAGCAAATGAATACATTCCATTATTCAAATTTATATTCTTTGTGATCCAAATTACTGCATTAATAAGATGACTACATATATGCATTTACAATTAACTTCATCTAATCCACATTACACATTTTAACAGAATGTCATCCATACATGCTAAATTAATGAGGAAACAAAAGAACATAAACACCACATAACACCGAAATGATATCGGAGTTCACCCCTAGTGGGCTACATCTTTGGGTATGCTCAATTGCAAGACCCCTTTGATAAAATAATAGGGTGAAGAATACATAAGGTTCACATCGTTTACATCCTACCATCAAGGCGTACATAAACCAATAATACATACGACTACATTAGTCAATAAATACAAGAATGATGCCTGAATAGGAAAAGGATCCAACTAAACATAATAAGAAACAAATACAAAGATCAACTGGAGCATCCATGAAACTAAGTCTTCACAAAAAACAATAAGACAACTCCCCAATAGTGATCCTATCAAAGACAACCCCACAACACACTACAAAACATAATCAAACAAACTCCTAAAACCCAGGTATACACTGAGACAAGCATTCAAAGTTCAATACGGTAGGAATACCCACTTGGTCAATCAAGACTTCATACAAGGGGCACTGACTAACTGTACTCTAACTAGAGACTTGACCAGCTATGGTCAACCATGAACCAACATATCAACACTCGCATAAAGGACATGAATGGATATAACAACAACATATGAAAATAGTAAATACTTGAGATCAAGGACATAAACAAGCACCCAAATCAACATGCGACAATATCCAACATTCACAAACAAGGACTTGCCATTTCTTAAGTAAATGTGAATACAGAAAATTAAACATGCATAGACATTAATCAGAAAAGACAATCTTCTTCCATATCGTTTAAACATTACAAATGATACAATTTTCTAATCGATCTAAGTTTGATTGAAATTTGTCTACCTTGTCTAGGTACATGTCACTCATGGTTTTCTAACTCACTCAAGTTCGATTGCATCATGGGTTTTCAAACCAAATTCACATGAATATAATTAAATGAACATTAAACAACTAAATATGATAATTATTTTTCATAATAAAACATCATTCTCAAGCTTGTTCATAAACAACAATCTAATCTCATCTCTTGCAACACAATAACATACTTTCCAAAAATAGAAATGTTCATTAAAAATGAATTTAAAATTGATAATCCTTTCCCAAATAAACTGATGCTTCCATGCATACATATATAAAAATACAAATTAAATATTTATATATATATATATATATATATATATATATATATATATATATATATATATATATATATATATATATATATTAATCCACCATTAATAAAATATATACTAATTAATAATTAATAATAAAATTACAAATTAAATATGTCCAAGGGGTTGAGCTTAACTGGTTAAAACACTGGGTTCTCATTGTGGAGACCCAAGTTTAATTCCCAATAGGGACATCTGAAGTGGAATTCTAAGTTGTGACTCTTGGTCTTCCATAGGATGGTGAAGGTCTTGGGGTCAATCGAATCAAACATAATAATAATAATAATAACTCAAAGATATGTAATGGGAATGGGCTCCCCTACTATGTCCCCACTGGTTCATAGCTCCAGTGAAAAGCTATTCAGGCTTCGGGCAATTACCAATAATAAAAACAATAAAATTGCAAATTAAATATTAATTAATATATATATATATATATTAATTCCCAATTAATAAAATACTTACTAATTAATACTTAATAATTAAAAAATACTATTTTAAAACTTTTAATAAAGTATATTAAAAACTTTTTAAATAAACCACATCATAAAACACTGTGCGTTTATTTTATTTTTATTTCAAAATATATAAAAAATAAGCAATCCTAGAGGGCCCACCCTCCATCCATGGGAGATGGAGTGTGCCCAAATGTAGTCCATGCAGACACACTGTGGATGTAGGTTGTTGCGACCACACTGTGGATGCAGGTCACTGTGGCCACAATGTGGACGTTGGTCCCTACGGCCACAATGTGGACAAAGGCTTCTATGGCCATACTATGGTCGCAGGGTTCTGTGGCCACATTGTGGTCGTAGGCCTCTGCGGCCACATTGTGGTCATAGACAAGGTTGTGAACATAGGGAGGAGAGGGGGGAGTAGGTTGAGCCTCGGCTCCTCCGCCCTCCAAAACCCAATTAGCCCAACAATAATCTCATTTTGAGATTCATATTTTATTTTATATTTAAAAATAGCTTTTCAAAAAGGAAAAGCTAGCTTGATTAATACTCACAATCTCAAATAGAGACTTCAAACAATTTCTAGAATGTTCATCATTAACATAAATTTATAATTTCTAGAATAACCAGACCCAGAAAAGGGATAATTTTCTAAACAACACCATACTTGGCAACTAAGATTGATTTACAACCATTTATCCAATCCATTCAACTAATCTTGCCCAAAATAAACTCATTTCCCCATATTAAAACTTAAATCTGAGAACATTCATGGAGTTTGAACAAAGTTTATGAGAACAACCAACATTTTAAACTAGAGGTTTGGTAAGAGAGCAAGGAGGGTTTGAGTTTGTGATTTCATTACAACTCTTCCATTTCCCACACAAAATAAGAGATTATCTACAAGCACAACTAGATTTTTTCCCAAAAACCATACAAACCCAATAAAATAAGAAATCAAAGAGATGAACCAGAATTCTACCTCATTTCACATTCCTGGCAAGATCTAATGAAGAGCCCCCAACCTGCAACTCATGAAATACTTCTTCCCCAAAATGCCCAAATCTTCCCCAAAAATCCTTCTCCAAAATATTTTTCAAAAAAAATCTCTCCAAAAATAATCCTTTCAAAAATATTTTCAAACCTAGGTTAAATGGAGGAATGTTTGACCTAATTTCTTATTTTTGAATTTAAAATACTTTCTTTCAATTAAAATCCAAAAATCATTCTTTTCAACAAATCAAATATACTAAACTTGCTTTTCTAATAAAATTTCATTTTCTCTTTTAATTGAAACTAACATTTTTATTTCCAAAATGCCAAATAGGTTACATTATGTCTATTTCGAATAAATTAAATCTTTCCTTTCAAAAAGCATAAACTAGATAAATTCATCATTTAAAATAACCATTAAATTGAACTTGCTACAAACATGAATAGAGCAATTTTTAATTAATGATTAATTGCATAAAAGAAACCTATTTAATTTAGTTCCTTAATTACAATGTGCAAACACACATTAAATCAAATTCAGTACTTAGGATTAAATACTCAATTTTACCACACACAAAGCATGCAACCCAAGAAAGCTAACCAAATACACGACCCACAAATCTAATCAAAAGGGAAACCAGCAGATGACTGACAATGCTCACTTGAGCACAACTAGGGTAAAATGAGGGTTTTATGACCACCTAATCCAAATTCTAAGGACCAAAGTGGTACACTCAAACCTATGAATGTAGGTGAAGATGAACCTTGCACCTATGTGGTACTACACCTGCAATCACCTGCAACCATGAGTCACACAAGCATATATATATATATATAATGAAAGTGTTAGCATGAGATTAATAACATGAATCAAGAAAACAAATAAACTTACATAAGAATCGATGTGAAAGCACATTAACAGGTATGGACAATAATCATAATATCTGACTACAACATTACATAATGGTAAATCAACCATCCAAGAATGCCACATAAAAAAGTCAACCAAGGTCAAATTGGTTTTACAAAGTTGACTAGGGTAGGGGCACTACATCCTCCCCCTCTAGGCTTTGACTTACTCTTGGAAGTCGTAAGGCTAGATAGAAAACATGTAGCATGCATTAGCCTTGAAACTCATCTAACAAATATCAATTTGCACATATGAATCTTTTCACAAATAATTGAAACATTATTGCTAAATCCTCTATGAATGTCATTATCCATTGAGAAGATACATATAAATTCATACATTTCTTATAACATTCTGGGAATTATCTATAATCATAGCAGAGAAATAAAAAATTTATTCCTTTCATCACATCAAATTAAAGCATAATTGAGGTAAACAACAATTACCATACTCATCTACCAATATGACAAGATAACATGCCATCATGATCAATTTCCTTTACCAATCCATCTTTTTCATAAAACTTTATCGCATAGAACTATCTTCCAATTTTAAATTCTACAACCAAGTTAGCTTTCATGAAATAAGAGCAACATGTAGAACACAATTAAATTGCACTTGTTAGGCCTATAAAAACCTTTCCAATGACTATGTCCCATAACATAGTGACAAGATAACACAATTTACTCCATGATTACACAATAACCATCCACATAACTAGAGTGCAAAAATCAAAAGGCCACATGTGAGCATGTCTAATGCTTGGTCATAGATAATATGCACAATCAACATCTCTATGCCTGATCCCATAACAAAATAACATGATCATAAATATCCAACATCTCACTCAAGGGCTTGATGGTGCTAGGGCACACCATAGTGGTGCTACCTTCCATACAAGACCCTCGTGAACATCCCTTGTTGCGTAAGGTGGTTAGCCTCCAAGAGATAGTCACCACACATAGGTAGGTAGTGGATCCTAGTTGTATCACATCCTCACATACCCCCATCCTCATGGTTCCCTATGTCTACTTCCTCATATACACTCAACCAAGACCATCTCCTACATTCTTGGAGAGGAATTCACATTTCAACACAAGACCAGCATACATAAACAATATGGATAAACTAGTTTAGCCAACAAAGTACAGAAGAATAAAGATAATAATAATCAATTCCAACAGTAAGGCAAGAAAATAATCTGGAATTGTAACACCAAATCAAGTAAGCAAAAGATCGCAAGATCATGGCTAAACCTTCAAAGTCAATAAAATAAATTTCTGGTCCACAAGGAAATAAATAAGAATATCATAATTTCACATAATATCACCATGTGACTAGCATCTAGCCACCAATGATGAAGGAAGGAACAATTGTCTAGCTATTGCAGTAGCTCATCATGTGGTGTGGCCTAGTCACACATCCGCATGGCATGGCAGTGTGCACCTTGACATTACCCCACATCACGTCGTCACATGGAATGGCTCTACCCTAAACCAGTTGATAGGATGCATGGTAATGTCTACTACATCCCGCATCATGTCTCAACATGACATGGCAATACTCCAAGCGGAAAAGGCACGCAATGGACGTATCCTGCATGGTAGTGTACCTCGCAGAAAAGGACACATGCAGGTCACACCTTGCATAGCGACATACCTCTCAGGATACTCGTTGTAAGCCACATGTATACATGGCTAAGGTCTACGCACATGTCTACCAATGCTTGCCAATTGGAAGATCATGTGGAAATAACATATCTTTCATGAAGACGAGGCAAAAGATCCTCCAAGATACACCATCACTATGCTCAAGAACTACCAACAATATTCTCAAATAAAGGAGAGGAATAGGTTGGCACACATAAACCTTATAAATTGGTTCATCAAAAGGGAAAGTATTGAGTACACCTTTAATACAGTTCATTATATAACTATATTTTTCCTCAAAATAGAGAAGCTAAAGTCTCTTTGCGTCGATATTACTCATACGTTGATCCATACTATTCAAGGAATGGTGACTTCTAATACTACCCCTTCACATACTAATTTATCAACAACCCATGGGTTGGCACTTAATAAGGTAACAAGCACGCAACAACACATAAACAGTATGGTACTCCCATACCCAAAAGTAAACATATTCTCCATGGTTGATTATTTCACCATCTCATGGGTACATATAGAAAGCACGGGTTTCTTACAATACACAATGAAAGCACCAATACTGGTTTAGTCACATTTACAGGGAGTACTTTTTAGTACACTATCATCTACTCAAGGAAGGTTTTAATTATGTTTCCCACATGAATAACTGAATAAAATTTATTCTAGGAATAAGTATTGAAATCCTTTACAATTCAAAATTACATAAGGAACTCACGTCATTCCTATATATTTCACTAATCCCACTAAGCATTCATATTCAAATTACTAACCATGCAAATTTTATTTCCAAAGTGTACGACTTCCATCTTTCAATATGAAGCCAAAATGCAAAAATATAATTTCATATGCTTTATATACATTCTTTTTAAATCAATGCATTCATTAGTAGCATTTCTAAAAATCTTATAATCTAGGTAAAGAAAAGGGAAATAGAGTTTGATAGTCAAAAATTTCTTACATAAGCACAAGATTAACAAGATCACACAACATTATAGAATTTCTTACTATAAGCCTATCATCTTAATTGAACAGTTTTCATTTCACTACCATTTTTAGAAGAATGCCAATAGGCCTAACATTACATCTCCAAATATTATGGTTGCAATAGAATGTCCTAGTTTTTTCCAACACGAGAAATAAAGACAAACAATCTTTCATGGAACACATTAACACACTCTCTTAGCCACTATAACATGTTCCCTTTTCATACATCTTTTTATAACAAGGCAGTTTCACAAAACCGTTATTCACATATTATGTACATTACTTAAAATAGAAATTCCATTATGTTACTCTTACCACACACACATGGTGAATTCTTTTATGACAAACATACAATTTTCTCCCAATAACCAATATGAACTTTTAAACCCATAGCCCTCTTATATTATCTAGAATCACATAAGCATCATTAGGCTCACACAAGGGTTCAAGAAGTCACAACCTTTCTCTCGCAATAAGAAACTCGCATAAGAGATAATTACACATATAACAAACATTTTAATTTCTATAGAGAAAGAGGAGGAAGGATGATAATCATTCAATTTTCTACAAAATAAGCATTCAACATCTACCATACATGTCCTTCAAGTGGACAATACTAAGCTAGATCATAATCTTAAAACAAGAACATTTCATACTTTCAGATTCAAGACAAGCACTGACCAACCCAGTGGATTAGTCTCAAGAGTACAACAATCAATAAGGAAGGTGCATACGACTCTCTTTCAGAATGAGAGTAATCGTAGACCAAGACATCAATAAGAAAACAAAGCACATATAATCACTCAAAAGCACCAACATCGAGAAGGTGAGAATAAGGTCTGAACATGCATGTTACACATAATAAGGGTTTGCTCAAAAGAATACACAAAAGAACTGAACACGAGTCCTTAAGATCTTCAAGATCCTATGCCTCAATCACACATGTACAAAAGAAGGACAAGCATACAACATAAGGTTGATACACCTCACACCAACTAAGGGCACAAGTGACACCAAAGATCCCTGTGTTTGCAACTTGGGCTCTAATACCAAATGTAATGCCCCGCTAGGAAACCCCGAAGGGGTAAAGCTAAAACACTAGAATAGAATGCAAATATATTTTTTTAAGAGTTTTAAACACAACATAATGATACAATTAGTTATCATAAGCTCAGATCACACAACAGAATACTTAACTAACACCTAAAGGGTTTCCCAACGTGATTACTTGATTCAGCACTTAACTCAACCCATCCTAATTAACCCAATTAAGCCGATTTACTTAATTACCAGTTATTACTTTAAACAAGGATATAATTTGTTCGATAAATTAAAATTATAGATAATAGGACGAGTTCATCCAATACAGATGAAAATATAGATAACATAATGAGTTCATCCATTAAGGTTAAAGATATAGATAACATGATGAAGTTCATTCATTACAGTTAAAATATAGATAACATGATGAGTTCATCCATTAAGGTTAGAAATATAGATAGCTTGATGAGTTCATCCATTAAGGTTAAAAATATAGATAACATGATGAGTTCATCCATTAAGGTTAAAAATATAGACAACATGATTAGGTTCATCCATTACAATTTTAACCATACATTTTGCCCAAACTTTCATTAAAACATAAGTCGTGCATCTAATTTCATTACATCCTCTAATTTCATTATAAGATAATGAATGCTTTCCAAGCATACTTTAATTGCATTATCAACAAATGAATACATTCCATTAAATTCAAATTTACATTCTTTGTGATCCAAATTATTGCATTAGTAAGATGACTACATACATGCATTTACGATTAACTTTATCTAATCCACATTACATATTTTAACATAATGCCATCCATACATGCTAAATTAAAGAGGAAACAAAAGAACATAAACACCACAAAACACTGAAATGATATCGAAGTTCACAACTAGTGGGCTACATATCTAGGTCTACTCAATTGCAAGATCCGGGTCAGTGCAAGAAGATGAGTCCACTTTTTGGCCAAAAAGTGGAAGTGTTTTCCCTGATTTTCAGATTTTGTCTCATTTGAGCTTAAATTTTGAAACACTTAGAGATTGAATCTTGGAAAAAGTCAGAATATAAAAGATAGCCCTCTGAGTGTACTTTCCAAATATATAATTTATTTTAATACCCACATAATAAAAAATAACTTTTTAAATGGAGTTCTGAAAACTATGTTTTAAAAATGCCTGTTTCAGGACCATACCATGCATGTGTACGACCCACACTTTTTGACACAATTAAAATTATTTTCTCAAACCGTTTTGGGAAATGGTTTGTAACACACTGAAGATTGATGAGCATATTTTTCTGTATTTTTTTTTCTAATATTTTTTTAAAATTAATTTTTTAATGGCCATAATTATCGTTTTAAAAATTTGACGTGTACGACCCACATAATTTGATGTAAACTTAACATTTTTTGATTTTTTTTTTTTTAAATACAAAAGAATGTTGTGTAGATTGATGACATATAATTTTTTTTCCAAAATTCTTTAAAATAAAAAAGTTATTAAATTAACAAAATTAGTTAATATTTCAAATTTATGGACCCGATTTAGTATAAATTAAATGAAAAATAGTTAAAATAATCAAATTTTAAATAAATTTACATATTTAGAATCTAGACAGTATAATCTGAAATGGGTTTTAATTTCGTATAAAAATTCTCTGATTAGAGGCACGTAAACTATTTCTGAAGTTCATATTTGTGCTTTCATTCATGGAGATTTAAATTTGCAGGTCCATGTCTCAAGTGTGGCCATCCTAGGCCTATCCCAGGCTTAATCCTAAGCCAAGTGGAGGGTTGTGGAATCAACTTCCACAAAACAGGCCCCCATTTTCAAACAAGGGCAGCTTGTGGAAAAAAAAGGAAAAATGCCATTTAGAAACGGGGGCCCGCTTTTAAACAAAACGGGGGCCCATTTTTAGAAACGGGCCCCCGTTTTGTTTAAAAGCGGGCCTCCGTTTTAGAACAAAATGGGGGCCCCTTTTTTTTTGCTTCGGACCCCCGTTACCTTTCGGCTTGGGAGCCCGAAGCACAAACGGGCCCCCATTTTTTGAAAATGGGCCCCCGTTTATAAGAGCACATTTTCCAACACGTGGACTTTCGCAAATTTGTGACTCATTACCTTGCACTTGCCCATCCCTCTGATAAAATAATAGGGTGAAGAATACATAAGGTTCACATCATTTACATCTTGTCATGAAGGCGTACATAAACCAATATTACATACAACCACATCAGTCAATAAATATAAGAATGATCCTTGAATAGGAAAAGGATCCAACTAAACATAATAAGAAACAAATACAAAGATCAACTGGAGCATCCATGAAACTAAGTCTTCGCAACCTATCATAAGAAACCCATGGTCTAACATGAATATCAGGTTCTCACAAGGGCAAAAACAACAAGATGACTCCCCAACAATGCTCCTATCAAATACAACCCCACAACACACTAGTGAACATAATCAAATGAACTCCTAAAACCCAAGTATACACCGGGACAAACATACGAAGTTTAATACGATAGGAATACCCACCTGATCAATCAAGACTTCATACACGAGGAACTGACTGACAGTACTCTAACTAGAGACCTAACCAACTATGACCAACCACAAACCAACAAATCAACACTCACATAAAGGACATGACCGGATACAACACCTTGACACATGAAAACAGTAAATACTCGAGATCAAGGACATAAACAGTTACCCAAATCAACATGCAACAATATCCAACATTCACAAACAAGGACTTGCCATTTCTTAAGCAAATGTGAATCCAGAAAATCAAACATGCATAAACATAAATCAAAAAAGACAATCTTCTTCCATATCGTTTAAACATTACAAATGATCCAGTTTTCTAATCGATCTAAGTTTGATTGCAATTTGTCTACCTTGTCTAGGTACATGTCACTCGTGGTTTTCTAACTCACTCAAGTTTGATTGCATCATAACATAACATAAATACATCATCATCGGTTTTCAAACCAAATTCACATGAATATAATTAAATAAACATTAAACAACCAAATATGATATTTATTTTTCTAAATAAAACATCATTCTAAGGCTTGTTCGAAAAAACAATCTAACCTTATCTCTTACGACACAATAACATACTTTCCAAAAATAGAAATGTTCATTAAAAAGGAAATTAAAATTGATGATCTTTTCCCAAATAAACTGATACTTCCATGCATACATATATAAAATATAAATTAAATATTAATTCATATATATATATATATATATATATATATAAATCCACCATTAATAAAATATATACTAATTAATAATTAATAATAACATTACAAATTAAATATTAATTAATATATATATTAATTCCCAATTAATAAAATACATACTAATTAATAATTAATAATTAAAAAATACTATTTTAAATTTTTTAATAAAGTATATTAAATTTTTTTAAATAAACCACATCATAAAATGCGATGCGTTTATTTTATTTTATTTATTTTTTATTTCAAAATATCAAAAAAATAACCAATACTGCGGGCCCCACCCTCCATCCACAAGAGATGGGTGTGCCCAAATGCAGTCCCTATGGTCACACTATCGACGTAGGTCGTTGCGGCCATAATGTGGATGCAAGCTTCTGCGGCCACACTATGGTCATAGGCCTCTGTGGCCACACTGTGGTCGCAAAGCTCTGTGGCCACATTGTGGTCACAGACAAGGCTGCGAACATAAGGAGGAGAGGGGGGCCATGGGTTGAGCCTCAGCTCCTCCACCCTCCAAAACCCAATCCGCCCAACAATAATCTTGTTTCGAGATTCATATTTTATATTTAAAAATAGCTTTTCAAAAAGGAAAACCTAGCTTGATTAATATTCACAGTCTCAAACAGAGACTTCAAACAATTTCCAAAATGTCCATGGTTAACATAAATTTATAATTTCCAGAATAACCAGACCCAAAAAAGGGATAATTTTCCAAACAACACCATACTTGGTGCATAAGATTGATTTACAATAATTTATCCAATCCATTCAACCAGTCTTGCCCAAAACAAACTCATTTCCCTAGATTAAAACTTAAATCTGAGAACATTCATGGAGTTTGAACAAAGTTTATGAGAACAACCAACATTTTAAACTAGAGGTTTGGTAAGAGAACAAGGAGGGTTTGAATTTGTGATTTCATTACAACTCTTCCATTTCCAACACAAAATAAGAGATTATCTACAAACACAACTAGATTTCTTTCCAAAAACCATATAAATCCAATAAAACAAGAAATCAAAGAGATGAAGGTCAGAATCCTACCTCATTTCGCATTCCTAGCAAGATCTGATGAAGAGCCCAACCTACAGCTCAAGAAATCCTTCTTCCCCAAAATGCCCAAATCTTCCCAAAAAATCCTTCTCCAAAATATTTTTCAAAAAAAAGCTCTCCAAAAATAATCCTCTGAAAAATATTTTCAAACCTAGGTTAAATGGAGGAATGTTTGACCTAATTTCTTATTTTTGAATTTAAAATACTTTCTTTCAATTAAAATCCAAAAATCATTCTTTTCAACAAATCAAATATACTAAACTTGCTTTTCTAATAAAATTTTATTTTCTATCTTAATTGAAATTAACCTTTTTATTTCCAAAATGCCAAATAGGCTAAATTATTTCTATTTTGAATAAATTAAATCTTTCCTTTCAAAAAGCATAAACTAGATAAATTCATCATTTAAAATAACCATTAAATTGAACTTGCTACAAACATGAATAGAGCAATTTTTAATTAATGATTAATCGCATAAAAGAAATCTATTTAATTTAGTTCCTTAATTACAATGTGTAAACACACATTAAATCAAATTAAATACTTAGGATTAAATACTCAATTTTACCACATGTAAAGTATGCAACCCAAGAAAGCCAACCAGATACACGACCTGCAAACCCAAATAAAAGGAAAACCAACAGATGATTGACGACGCTCACTTGAGCACAACTACGATAAAATGAGGGTGTTACAACTACCTAATCCAAACTCTAAGGACCAAAGAGGTACACTCAAACTAGTGAATCCAAGTGAAGATGAACCTCGCACCTAGGCGGTATTGCGCCTACAATCTCCTGCAACCATGAGTCACACAAGCATACATATATATATAATGAAAGTGTTAGCCCGAGATTAATAACATGAATCAGGAGAACAAATAAACTTACATAAGAGTCGATGCAAAAGCACATTAACAGGTATGCACAATAATCATAATATCTGACTACAACATTACATAATGGTAAATCAACCATCCAAGAATGCCACATAAAAAATTCAACCAAGATCAAACCGGTTTTACAAAGATGACTAGGATAGGGGTACTACACAAGAAACATTCAAGGTGATAGATATTTCATGATCTTCACTGATGATTGTTCAAGGATGATTTGGGTCACATTCTTGAAGGATAGAAATGAAGCTTTTGGTAAGTTCAAGGCATTGAGAGCCTTAGCAGAGAAAGAGAGTGGCAAAAAGATAAATGTCTGAGAATAGATTAAGGCGGTGAATTTACTTCAGAGGAATTCACTAAGTAGTATGATGAGAATGGTATCAAACGATAACTTTCTTCACCAAGGACACCATAGTAAAATGGTATAGTAGAGAGGAACAATCGATCAGTGGTTGAAGTTTCTAGCATAATGTTGATACAAGGAGGTCTAGCAAATACATTTTGGAAAGAAGTTGTAAGTACAACTCTCTACACAATGAACCAAGTTCTGGTGAAAAGAGGTAAGGACAAGACCCCTTATGAATATTGGTATGGGAGATAAACTAATGTTAGATATTTTAAGATATTTGGTAGCAAATGTTTTATTAAAAGAGGTGATTACATTAACAAGTTTGAAGCTAAGAGTGATGAAGGTATATTTCTTAGCTATTCCACCAAGAGTAAGGCTTACAAATGCTTCAACAACCGGACACAGAGAATTGTTGAAAGTGTTGATGTTCGTGTAGATGAATGTCCTGAAATTTTAGAAGGAACTAGTTTAGAGAAAAAAGAAAGAAGATCCTTGCATTTTGCTTTTGGAACCTAGAACTGTTAAATCAGAAACCAATAAAGCAAAGTCTGATGTACTTGTTCAACCAGAAAAAATAAATTCAGAAGAAGATGATAATGAAGAAGTTGAACTTGAAGAGAATGATCATGTTATTCCTAGGTATGTGAAACTGAACCATAGTCCTGAGAAGATTACTGGGGATAAGGATGCTAGAGTACTAACTAGAAGGAGAATAAGAGAGAACTCTTGCATGATCTCCACCATTGAACCTGTTAGGTCCTAGAGACAACTAAGAGGGGGGGGGAGAGGTGAATCAGTTGTCCAATAAATTCAACCAAAATTAGCTTAACCAAAACTTAATGCTTAATGCCAGTAAACCAAACTTTATGCCAGTAGATAGCTTTATTAGTTAATTGTAGTACCAGTAAAGATTAATGCATGAAACAGAAAGACAATAACATCTACAACAAATAACACAAATATTTGTATGTGGAAACCCTGTAAGGAGAAAAACCATGGTGGGAAGCCTTGCCCACAATCAAAAGATACTACTGCATATAGTATGTGTGTACAATATAGATTATGCACATGCAGAAAGGCCAACTGCCTAGAGCTCACTGCTCAATCATGAAATGAGAGTCACACTGACTACAATTGGATGGCTAAATCCAATGATAATGTATTGCATAAAATAGCATCTTCATATGTTGGATTCAGTACTGGTTTAGTTCTGATTGCCTTCACAAAACCTTCCTTCAACCTTCAAATGATTTGCATATACCTTATTACAATTCTTTTTCCCAATCACATATCAATCTCACAAATGAGATCTTACATTTATACCATAACTTAAGACCAATTGAATAGGTCGGCTCACTAAAAGATATTATAGTAAAATCAATTACAAATAAATCAATATCTGATGCATGATGTTGGCTCAATACATTTACAATAATAATAAATCATCTCCATAGCGTGTTGTGATGATCTAGAATAGATATGTCTACTGATGCATATCGTGGACCTATTTTCCGGTAACAACAAATATGCAAACCTGAATAAACAAATAGCCAAATCACCAAAACCAAGTGATCGAATAATGTCTTCAACATAACCAAGTAGTTTCCAAGTCATTCCAAGTGCCAATGAATAATATAATCTGCTGGTGAACCAAATACCAGTGACTATGCATAAGTCTCTGACTTGTCGGTGAACATAACCAAAGATCTCCAAGTGCTGATAAGTGTTGATAAGTGATAACAAGTGTTGACATCAATGACAAAACCATATCAACATATCCAAAATACCAACAATCTCCTCCTTTGGCATTGATGGTAACACAAGATGGAAAAACCATCAAAGTGCCAAAAACCAAAAACCAACAATCTCCCAAAGGGATCATTAACCAGAAATGAAAATACAAATACAGAGAGTAATCAATCTCTCCCCAAAGTAAAAATATCTCCCCCAAGGGATAATGTGGTTTTCCATATCAATCTCTCCCCCTTTGACATCAAATGCCAAAGCATTACAAAAACCAGTTTCAAATACAAAATACCAACTTACTATAAAAAACTACTCCCCCTGAGAAGTAGCTCTCCTCATCAAAGCTGGAATGAAAGATTTCTCTATTAATTATGTCAGTTGATGACAAACATCAACTGTCTAAGTCTCTATCGATGGGGGTAGGACTCCACATTTCTCTCTGAGATATTCAAAAGTCTCCTTAGGCAAAGCCTTTCCAAAATATTTGCAATCTGCTCTCTAGTAGTCACATAAACCAATTTCACTTCTTTTGCTTCAACATTCTCTTTTAGAAAATTGAATTTGATAGAAACATGTTTAGTTTTGGAGTGAAATACCAAGTTCTTTGATATATCAATTGCTACCATATTATCACAGTAAATAGTTATGGGTTCCTTGCATTTTACCTTTATGTCCTTCAGCGTTTGTTTGATCCATAATACCTGTGTACAGTTAGTTGCTGCTGCAACATATTCTGATTTTGTTGTTGATAGACTTGTACAACTCTGTTTCTTGCTCAACCATGAAATTAGTCTTCTACCAAGAAAAATGCTTTGTCGGTGGTGCTTTTTCTATCATCCATATCTCCTACCCAATTAGCATCTGTGTATGCACATAATTCAAAATTTTCATCTCTAGGATACCATAAACCAAGATTTGTAGTGCCTTGTAGGTATTGAAAAATCTTTTTCACTATTGATTCATGACTTTCTTTAGGATTACTCTAAAATATGCATTCATAATATTAGGTCTTGTTTGTGTCAAATAAAGTAAAGCTCCTATCATAGACTTGTATCTAGTCGGATTAAGAGGTGTTGATTCATCCTTCAAAGATAATTTATCAGTTGTAGTCATAGGTGTGCTTATTGGTTTAAAGTTTTCCATGCCAAATTTCTTTAGTAATTCCTTCAAGTACTTAGATTGATATAGGAATATACCGTTATCAATCTATGAAATCTGCAATCCCAAAAATAATTTTCTCTCTCCAATCATAGACATTTCAAATTCTTGTTGCATTTTGTTAGAAAAGTCTTTACACAATCCATTTTCTCCTCCAAAGATTATATCATCAACAAAAACTTCAATAACCAAGATTTTATCATTAGTCACTTTGTAGTATAGATTGTTGTCAGCATTACCTTTAGTGTATCCAAGCTTCAAAAGATATTTGTCCAATCTAGCATACCAAGCTCTAGGAGCTTGTTTTTGACAATATAAAGCTTTCCTTAACCTGCAAACCATGTCTTTGTTATCTATCAAAAAGAATCCATCAATTTGTTCAATATAAACTTCTTCTTCAAGATCTCCATTCAGAAATGCACATTTAACATCCATTTGATATACTTTATAGTTCTTGTGTGCTGCAAAAGCCAATAAAAGTCTAACTACCGCAATTATAGCTTTTTTTCTGGTTACCTTACCATCTTCATTAAGTTTATTTCTGAAAACCCATTTAGTTCCAATTACATTTTTGTCTTTAGGCCAGGGAACTAATGACCAAGTGGTATTCCTTTCAATTTGTTCCAATTCATCTTCCATAGCTTTAATCCAATATTTATCTTCACATGCCTCATTAATTGATGTAGGTTCAATTTGAGAAATAAGACATACCTCTTCATTTGCCAATCTTCCTCTTGTCATAACTCCTTGAAATTTGTTTCCAATTATTTGATCTTCTGAATGATTCAATCTTACATACTGAGGTGTTTTTACTTGTTGATGTTCTTCAGTGACTATTGAATCTCTAGATGATGTCGGTGTAACTGGATCACCATTCTGTACTAGTGTATTCATAGTAGGTTCATTTATGATTATCTCTATTTCTGATTTAGAGTTTGTGTACCTTGAATTCCTCTAAACTATTCATCAATCTTCACATTTGCACTCTCAACAATTTTCTACAATCTCTTGTTAAAACATCTATATGCCTTGCTCTTAGATGGATAACCAAGAAATATTCCTTCATCACTTCTAGGATCAAATTTGCCAATATACTCATCTCTTCTAATATATTCTGAAATATTTAAGAGTAGGAGTATTACCAAACC
This sequence comes from Cryptomeria japonica, assembly GCF_030272615.1. Taxonomy (NCBI): domain Eukaryota; kingdom Viridiplantae; phylum Streptophyta; class Pinopsida; order Cupressales; family Cupressaceae; genus Cryptomeria; species Cryptomeria japonica. The sequence continues at coordinate 887,090,162 of NC_081414.1, read as the reverse complement.
ATAGCTCATGAGGGGTCTTACCGGTTTCACCTCTGATGTGAACTCTGTTGAATGTATAAACTATTGTATTGATTGCTTCTCTCCAGTATATATGAGGTAGATTTGCTTCTGATATCATACTTCTAGCTACATCTAAGATAGTTCTATTTTTCCTTTCCACAACTCCATTCTACTGGGGTGTCTAGGGTGCTGATAACTATCTTCTGATCCCATTCACTTCATAGAATGTATTAAATTCCTTAGATGTGAATTCACCTCATTGATCTGATCTCAAACATTTGATTTTCTTGCTAGTTTCATTTTCTACCATCACCTTGAATAGTTTGAATTTCCTAAATGCTTCAGATTTTTCCCTGAGAAAAGTAACCCAACACATTCTAGAATAGTCATCAATGATTAGCATAAAATACCTATCTCCTTGTATACTTCTAGTTCTTCCTGGACCACATAAATCAATATGAATTAAATCAAGAACATTGTTAGATTTTTCTAGAATACTCTTGAAAGTTTCTCTAACTTGCTTTCCAAATTGACATTCCTTACATACCGGATTGTGAGGTTTAACAATCTTAGGTAAATCTCTTACCACCTTAGTAGTACTAATTTTCACAATGCAATCAAAATTTACATGACAAAGTCTCTTAGCCCATAACCAACTTTCATCAATATGTGCAATTAGACATGCTTTCTCATTGTTGTTCAAATAAAAGATATTACCTATAGTCTGATTACCGGTTGCAATTTCCAAACCAATTTTGTTTAAGATTTTGCATTTACCATTCTTGAATTGTAACTTAAATCCTTTCTCAACTAATTCACCAACACTAAAAATATTATGCTTTAAACCTTCAAAATAGTAGACATTATCAGTATTGTGCTTACCATCAAAAGATATAGTGCCTTTTCCTTTGATTAAATAAGCTTTATCATCTCCAAATCTTACTAACCCTCCATTGTATTCCTAAAAGGTTAATAATTTACTGTTATCACCAGTCATGTGATGTGAACATCCTGAATCAATAATCCATTCATCCTTATCTTCAACTTTAGCTACCAGGGCCTACTCTACTGGTTGAACAGTAGGTGCCAATTGATCTTCTGTTATAGTAACAAATGCCCATCCATTGTCTATTGTATCCTCATCAGAATCATCAGTAACTCCTTCATCAACATAATAACAAGATTTGTCTCTGTTCTTCTTAAACTTGTATTTCTGATAATCAGGGTTAGGCTTATATGTTCTTTTAGCTTCTTCTCTTAATCTTGCATGTCTATCAGGACACCTAGAATCCATATGACCAATCTTATTATAGTTAAAACATTTAAAGGGTGATTTACCTTCATACTTACTTCCAATTGGACCTTTACGCATTTTTCTTGCAAATAGTGCTTCAAGTTCTTCAAGTTCTTCATTTTCTCTCTTGCTTTCTTCAAATTCTCTTGCATAGAAGGCTTTCCAATCAGATTTATCAGATGATGATGATGATGACGATGATGATGCCTTGAAAGCTAGATCTATCTTGATAGTAGTAACAAGACCAAATTCCTCAAGTTCAAAAGTTTAAAGTTTTCCAACCAAATTGTCTCTAGATACTGATGCATTAAGCATTATTCTCAATTCATTTATAGTAGTAACTTTCATTTTATATGCCAGTGGCAAAGCTCTTATAACTTTAAAAACAATCTTATCTTCACTTAAGGTTCCTCCACAACATTGTTTACCCAAAACAATTTCATTTACTATTTCCATAACAACATAAGTTCTTTCTTCTTCTTCTTCCCTTTTCAGAATTTCATACTTGACCCAGAAGCATTCAAGTTTTGCAATTTTGACTGTGGAATATTCTTCATTTAGTGTTTCCAATTTCTCCCAAATAGCTTTAGTAGTAGATCTATCTGATAATCCCATGACTTGTTGATCTAATAATGTGCTCAAAAGTGCTTCTCTTGCTTTGCACTCATTTTGTTCATCTTTAGCCAAGGTTGGTGGATTAGGTTGACCTTGAGTAGGAGCAGTATAACCATTCTTTGTAACATCCCATATGTCCTTTCCAATGCAATTCAAATGTGTCTCCATCCTAATCTTCCATATGCCATAGTTAGTTCCATCAAGTTTCAGATTGTCTTTCCTAAAATAGTTAGAAGATATTGGATCTCCTCAAGCTGTTAAACTTCTGCAAAAAGAGGACTAAGCTCTGATACCAATTGTTAGGTCCCAGAGACAACTGAGAGGGGGGCTGAATCAGTTATCCAATAAATTCAACCAAAATTAACTTAACCAAAACTTAATGCTTAATGTCAGTAAATGAAACTTTATGCTAGTAGACAGTTTTATTAGTTAACTGGAGTACTGGTAAAGATTAATGCATGAGACAGAAAGACAATAACATCGACAACACATAACACAAATATTTTTATGTGGAAACCTTGTAAGGGGAAAAACCATGGTGGGAAGACTTACCCACAATCAAAAGATACTACTACATATAGTATGTGTGTACAATATGGATTCTGCACATGCAGAAAGGCCAGCTGCCTAGAGCTCACTGCTCAATCACGAAATGAGAGTCACACTGACTACAATTGGATGGTTAAATCCAATGATAATGTACTGCTTAAAATAACATCTTCATATGCTGGATTCAGTACTAGTTTAGTTCTGATTTCCTTTACAAAACCTTCCTTCAACCTTCAAATGATGTCTGTGTGTATATCTCTACTTATTTTTGCATATACCTTATTATAATTTTTTTCCCAATCTCATATCAATCTCACAAATGAGATCTTACATTTATACCATAACCTAAGACCAATTGAATAGGTTGGCTCACTAATAGATATTACAATAAAATCAATTACAAATAAATCAATATTTGATGCATGATATCGGCTCAATGCATTTACAATAATAATAAATCATCTCCATAGTGTGACATGTTGATCTGGAATACATATGCCTACTGGTGCATATCCTAGACCTATTTGCCAGTAATGGAAAATATGCAAACCCGAATAAACAAATAACCAAATTGCCAAAACCAAGTGATTGAATAATGTCCTCAACATAACCAAGTAGTCTCAAGTCATTCCAAGCATCGGTGAACAATATAATCGTCCAATGAACCAAATACCGGTGACTGTGCATAAGTCTCTAACTTGCCGGTGAACATAACCAAATATCTCCAAGTACTGACAAGTGTTAACAATGGATAATAGGTGTTGACATCAATGATAAAACCATATAAACATATCCAAAATACCAATAGAACCAAGAAGTTCTAAGGAGACACTTGTGATTATCATTGGGTTAAAGCTATGGAGGAGGAATTGGATCAAATTGAGAAGAACAACACTTGGACCCTGGTAACCCTACTAGTAAACAAGAATGTTATAGGTACTAAATGGGTATTCAGAAATAAGTTAAATGAAGATGGTGTTGTAGTTCACAATAAGGAAATATTAGTTTGCAAGGGTTATGCTCAAGAGAAGGAGAAGATTATGGTGAAACTTTTGCACCAGTAGCAAGACTGGAGGGTGTCAAAACTTTACTTGCATTTGCAGCCCATAAGAAGTTCAAGGTATACCAGATGGATGTTAAGTCTACATTTTTGAATGGGACATTGGAAGAAGAGGTATACATAGAGCAGCCAGATGGTTATGCTTTGATAGATGAGAAATACTTGGTAAGAAAATTGCATAAAGATTTTTATGGATTAAAGCAAGCACCCAGAGCATGGTATGAATGAATTCTTACACATCTGATGAAGATAGGCTTTGCAAGAACCAGTGATGATAGTAATATTTATCTCAAGTCCGAAGGAGATGAAATACTAGTCAGTGAAGTATTTTTTGATGATATTATTTTTGGAGGTAATGATGTCATGAGCAACAATTTTATAGATGAAATGAAAAAAGAGTTTGAAATGTCTTTAGCAGGGGAAATAAAAAATTTCATAGGCTTGCAGATATAGCAAATGAAGAATGGTACTTTCATTACATAATCTAGGGATGTGAAAGAGGTTTTGAAGACTTTTGGCATGAGTGAGTGTAAACCAGTTGGAACACCAATGGTTACAGGTTGTAAGTTATCCAAGGAAGATGAATCTAAGTCTATTGATGAAAAGGAATATAGGTCAATGATTGGAAAAGTATACTATGTTGTTCACAGGAGACCAAATATTTCCCATGTGGTTGGTATAGTTGCTAGATTTCAGAAGAATCAAAAGGAAGCACATCTGATAGCAACCAAGAGACTTTTTAGATATCTGAAAGGTACAGTTGACTATGGATTATGGTATCCCTATAGAGGAAAATTTGATTTGAAGGTGTACAAAGATGCTGATTTGGTAGGAAATGTTGATGACTGGAAAAGTACTACCGGTGGAGCATTCTTTCTAAGAGGATGGCTTGTTTCATGGAGTAGTAAGAAGCAAATTTGTACTTCACAATCTATTGCTAAAGTTGAGTATGTTGCAGCTTATATGAATTGCACACAAGCTATTTGGATAAGACACACTTTGGAAGGTTTTAAGATGAAAATATCAGAACCTATAAAGATTTTATGTGATAACACAAGTGCCATAAATATTTCTAAGAATCCTATTTTGCATGCTCGCACCAAGCACATTGAATTGAAGTATCACTTTTTAAGGGAAAAAGTTCAAAGTAAAGATGTTATCTTAGAGCATGTTTCTACCATGGAGCAACTTGCAGATATCTTTATCAAACCTCTGCCTAAGACTACATTTGAGTGTCTTAGAAGACAACTAGGATTTGTCCCTCTTCATGAAGTTAGTTGAGCATGATGCTAATTGCATCGGTCCCTGAATCACTTGTAGAATTTTACATGGATTGATGAAGAAGTGGATGTATTCCACAGGGGGAGCATCAAGTTGCAGTATGTTGTTGATGCATAGTGAAAATTTGCAATTACATGTTTTACTTTCAATTTGGCATTGTTGTCAAAGGGAGAGAAGAATTATGTGATTAGAAGAATAATTATCTGATTGGCAAAGGAAAACCAACGAGAGGCTGAAGGTAGACAAAGCATGGTGAATACTTTGTAATGTAAACTAGGATTCCTATTCACCAATCACAACAGCAATCAGAGACATTGATATTTGTATTGCCATCAATGCCAAAGGGGGAGATTGTTGGAATTTGCATGAAGATTGCATTAATGATATGTTATGTTGTCAGTGATGTCAATTGAACTGGTCATGGTATTTATGATATTGTTGATAGTGTTGTTGTTATTGATATTGTCTTGTAACCGGTAGGAAGAGCTTTGAGGAAGATGTTGTATTCTAGTATGTAAGTTTGTGAGTTGGACCAGTAAACTAGTGTATAAGTTTAAACCCTTTCTATGCAAATTAACTGGTAAACCCTACCAGTTGTTTTTGTTAAACCCTAACCAATCAAGTTTGTTGGTTTAAGATCTAATGATGAGCGGTAATGATGGAGACACGTGTGATTATTGTATGAGGATATGTTTAGATTTTTTTGGTGCATTTTTTTGATTGTCTAGGGAATGAGAAAAGTGGATTGCATCTAATGCATAGCATGTGATGAGTTACAAAGTCCGATGACGCAGTGATCATGGAGAGGTTAGAATTTTCTTGAAGAATGTGTATAGATTGCTATGTAAATCCAATGGTCACACTTGAACCAATTTGTTTCTAATCTCTATGACAGAATTAAGTTTTTGTTGTGTTATTGACCTAATTGATTTGTATTTAAGGTCGATGAAGTTGTTTGTTAGTTGTTAGCAAAGTTAGTAGAAATTAGTTGAGTGTGTGGTTGCTTAATTAGAGAATGGATCTGTAGTTTGTGTAAAAGAAGATTGAAGCTTAAAAGGATCTAATCAAGCAAATGTGGTGCTATTCAAATAGATCAAGAAAACCTATTTTTTTCTAACAATTACAACATAACTAGAATCCCCAAACCGAGTAATCTCTAACAAGCTTGGTTACTTCTTAAATCCTCTAACAAGGTGGTCCATTAGCTTGGATTCTCAAATCCTCTACTGAGGTTACTCCTAATAGGGTATTTTCGTTTCATCTAGGCATTTTGTAAATCCCTTAACCGAATGATTCCTAATAGGATCAATTCTTAATAGGACTTTATAAAAGCTTTAACAGGCTTGGCTCCTAAGATAGTGAACTTTAGAAGAGTTTAGATAGCTATCTTGTGAATCTCATCTCACCGTGGTTTTTTACCTATTTGGGTTTTTCATGTATAAACGTTTGTGTCATGTGGTGAATGTTTTTGTGGTTATGATCTTATTTGTTGATTTGATTAACTTCTGTTAAGGTATGATAACTGGAAGCATTGAGAGATGAAATATGTTGATCTATGATTAAGCATTTTGATGTTTACAAGATTGAAGTTATTTACTGTTAAGTTGTTACAACAGTTAACTGGTTGATGTTGAGTATTCTTATGAGTATTTATCTTGATAGTGAAAGTTTACTTTGTGAGTTTGAGTTTGAGATGAGGAAGTTTTTATTAGTTTTTCAGTTTACTGATTCACCCCCCATCTCAGTAATCTACCGGATACTTATTCTTTCATCATACCATCAAGTATATCATCCAAAATGCCAAAGTATTGATTTTGAGACTCTTGAGGATGTATGTCATTTCTCGATGAAATATTTGTTACCTCAAAGACTGTAGTTATCTGAAAATCACAAGTTTTCTTCGTGTCATCCAACTTTTTAATGCAAAATTTATGAGACCATTGCAGCACATAGAATTGTGGTGTTTGACGTTCTATATGTCAAACATGTAAAAATCATTGCATCATGAGTTGATAAACATATGGGTGATTAATAAATTTATACGTACCTATTTATCTCTTAAACCATATGCTAAATCAATTTCCCTTTGCATAACATTGGAATCTCCATTACGATGAGCTTCTTTAACCAATGAAGCCACACATTCCCATGTTAATGTGCAAGCAAAATGTTGACAAGGTTCAATCCATATTGTCATCTAATCAATATTGTTTGCAATATACAAATATAGTGCATCCCGCTCTTGACCAACAGTACAAAAAATAAATAGACGTCTTACAAATGATTTATTTTGAAGATTAAGAATTAATTAACTACAATAACATCTTATAATTACCTCTCACTTTCCTCAATCTACCTTTCCCCATCAAGTACTCCCCTTCAAATTTGTTAATGGGGTTGGGATCCCAAATGCGATCCACGTGGATCTTTGCTGCAAACTTAGGAAGATATTCAGAAATGTACACTATAGTTTGGTATACCATATATCCCTCCACCATAGAACCCTTAGGATGTGCTCTTTGTCAAACCAAATCCTTCAAAAATTTCAAGTGCCTCTCAACCATCCACATCGACCTATTGTGTACAGGTCCACACAATTCAATCTCCTCAACTTGGTGTATGAGGTAGTGTTCTTGTGTATTGAAAAAAGATGAAGGTAGACACTTTTGCATTTCACACATTAGATGAGGATTTTTTCTCTTCCAATATTTTATATCTTCTTTATGGATTTATATACATGACAACCACCTACAAGATATTCAAGATGCAAAAAAATAAATTGCATAACAAGTAAAAAAAATCACAAATATAATATCAATATAGTCCAGGGGGTTAAGCTTAGTTGTTTAAAGCATTGAGTTCTCAATGTGGAGACCCAAGTTCAACTCCCAAGAGGGACATCTTTGTGGAATTATAAGTTGTTACTCTTGATCTTCCATTGGTTGTATTTTTCACATTGTTTAAAGTGGATTTCTAAGTTGTGACCCTTGGTCTTCCAATTGTTGTTTCTAGTTTGGTGCTCAAAAGGAGCTTGTATTTGTGCTCGAAAGGAGTTAGTATTTGTAATAAGCTTGTTCGAAAGGAGCTGGTATTTGTAATAAGTTTGTAATTGTTCTATGATATTTAATACAAAATATAATATCTATACAACAAACTGAACAAATATCACTACTTACCTCATGTATTTTCCAAGATCATATATGACTTTCTTGACATTATTGTCAAAATTGTCTGGGAGAGATAGAGGTAAAACATACCGCAACAATTATAAAATTATCTTTTCATTTTTTTTCTAACATAATACAATGAAAAGTACATGTGCAATATACAAATAAATAGTAAAAACACAAGAACATGAATTACCTTAATGAAGGTATGTCAATCATGCATTTTCATCCTTAGCCCAAATTCACTTTTCTTTGATATGAGATTGTTTATGTTTGCAGCAAATCTTATGGGAAATCAAATTTTTCATATGACTTCTTTTATAGAATTGCTTTGCTGGTTCATTAATAACCATGGAATCTCACTTATATTAATCTGGTCTCCATGGCTATTTGATTGAATGACATTTTTCATTCCATGATTGGAATCCTGAATGTCACTGCAAATTTTGATAATTTTTTCTTTGCCGCGCCTTCCATCCAATATTTTCCAACTTCAAAATTTTTGGTAGCAGATGTTTTATTAAAAGAAGTGATTATATTTGAAAGTTTGATGCCAAAAGTGATGAAGGCATATTTCTTGGTTACTCCACCAAGATAAAAGCTTACAAGTGCTACAATAACCGGCCTAAGAAGATCATTGAAAGTGTCAATGTCCGAGTAGATGAATTTCTTGAAAATTTTGAAGAAACCTACAAGAAGGATTAAGAAGAACCAAACACACTATTTTTGGAACTGGAACTAGTAAACATAGAAGTTGGAGAATTGAACATAGAAGCCCCAGTTCAACCAGAACAAGAAGGTCTAGAAGAAGATGAAGAAAGTGAAGAAGAAGAAGAAGAACCTAAAAACCAAGATCAAGTTATTCCAAGGTATGCCAGACTCAATCATAGCCTTGATCAGATTATTGGAGACAAGAATGTAGGTGTGTTAACTACAAGAAGGCTAAGAGAAAACTCTTGTATGATCTCCACCATTGAGCCTAGAACAACAAAAGAAGCCTTTGCAGATGAAGACCAGATCAAGACAATGGAAGAAGAACTTGATCAGATAGAGAAGAATAATGCATGGTCATTGGTACCCAGACCAAAAAACAAGAATGTAATAGGAACAAAGTGGGTATTGAGAAATAAACTAAATGAAGATCGAGCAATGGCGAGGAATAAAGCCAAACTAATATGAAAAGGATATGCATAAGAGGAAGGTGAATATTATGGTGAGACATTTGTACTAGTAGAAAGATTGGAAGGAGTAAGGATTCTACTTGCATTTGTAGCATACAAAGGATTTAAGGTATATCAAATGGATGTTAAATCAACATTATTAAATGGAATATTGGAAGAAGAAGTCTACATAGAACAACCAGATTGTTATGCATTAACTGAAGAAAAGGATATGGTGTGAAAGCTAAAAAATGCACTATATGGTTTGAAATGAGCACCAAGAGCATGGTATGAAATATTGCACTCTCCCTTAGTAAAGATAGATTTTCAAAGAACCAGTGAAGATAGTAACATATATCTCAAGACAGAAAGAGATAAAATACTGATAAGTGAGGTATCTGTTGATGATATCATTTTTAGAGGTAATGATGATATGTGTCATAATTTTTATAATGAAATGAAGAATGAATTTGAGATGTCATTAGTAGGTGAGATAAAAGAATTTATAGGTTTGCAAATCCAACAAATGAAGGAAGGTATTTTTATTACTCAATCCAAGTATGTGAAGGAAGTGTTGAGAACTTTTGGAATGGAAGATTGCAAACCAATTGGAACACCAATGGTTACAGGATGTAAATTGTCAAAGGAAGATGATTCTGCAATAGTTGATGAAAAGGAATACAGATCCATGATAGGTAAGCTACATTATATTGTCCATAGCAAATTGAACATTGCTCATGCAATAGGATTGGTTGCTAGATTTCAGAAAAATCTAAAGGAGTCACACATGATTGCAACCAAGGAAATTTTTAGATACTTGAAAGATGCAATAGATTATGGTTTATGGTATCCATATGAAAGAGACTTTGACTTAAAAGCCTATACTAATGCAGATTGGGCAGGTAATGTTGATGACAAGAAAAGTACAACTGGAGAAGCATTTTTTCTTAGAGGCAGATTAGTGTCTTGGAGCAGCAAGAAACATAGTTGTATCTCTCAATCAACAACAAAAGCTGAGTATGTTGTAGCTTACATGAATTGTACCCAAGCAACTTGGATGAAACACATATTGGAAGGTTTCAAGATGAAGATATCAGAACTGATAATAATTTTCTATAACACAAGTGTTATAAATATTTATAAGAACCCAATGTTGCATGATAGGACAAATCATATAGAGTTGAAGTATCATTTCCTGAGAGAGAAAGTTCAAAATAAAGATGTATCACTGGAGCATGTTTCCACTAAAGAACAACTAGCAGATATTTTTACCAAGCCTCTACCTAAGGCTACATTTGAATATCTCAGAGGTGAGTTAGGGGTTGTACCCCTACATGAAGTCAATTAAGAAGATATGGAAGACATCAATCTTGGAGCCTATAGAAAATCTTGAAGAAGGATTGGTGAAGAATGGAGCTTCTCCACAGGGGGAGAAACTAATTGTAGATCACTGAAGCATGGATAAAAAACATAATGGTTTACCTTCACTTTGGCATTATTGTCAAAGGGGGAGAATAGTATATGATTGAATTGATAGCTTTATATGCTAAGGAGAGAAGACAGATTGCAGACCAGTTACCAATTGAAGACATGAAGATACAATTGAAGGATAGTAGATGGTGAAAAATGTAAACTAGGATTCCTATACCCATGTGTATTCTTTACTCTCAATCATGACAATCAATTGGTATTGATATTTGTATTTTCATCAATGCCAAAGGGGGAGAATGTTGGCATTGCATGAAGATTGCATTGAAGAAGTATAGTGTTGTTATTAATGTCAATAGAAACTGGTAATGAAGTAGGAAAGCAACCAATAATGAAGTAGTGAAGATCAATTGATAACCCTAACCAGTTAAGAAGAAGAACCCTAACCAATGAAGCTTGGTGATTGGTTGTGATGATTTATGACCAAATGATGATCGGTGATGAAGATGCCATGTAAGCAAGTTGGACATGATGAGTTTTGAAAAGGTTTTGGCATCTAAAGATAACCGTTTATCTTGGGAATGATCAAATTCATAGTATGAAGTGACAAACATGTAATGTGTTATAAGATTAAAAATGCGATGATCCAGGAGTGGTTGTAGATGCCTAGAAGAATGTAAAGTTGATTGTGTGTAGTCTAATAGTCAAGATTTAACCAATGTGTTGTAATATCTATGATAATTTTAGGGTTTGTGTTGTGTTATCAACCTAATGTATTTGTTATAAGGTCGATGGATTGATTGAAAGAGTGGTTGGCAAATTTGATTAAGTGTGAAAGTGATTGTTGTCAAACTAGGAGGTGTGTTTGTAGAATGATGTGAAGGTAGATAGGAGCAGTAAAGGATCTGATTTGGCAAGGAATTACTATTTCCAGATCGATCAAAGAACTTGTTGTTTTTAACCATACAACAGTGAAATCCCTTTACGTGGTAAGGTTTAACTTTCTTGTTGTTAAAATCCTCTAACTAGGTGATCCACTAGCCTGGATTTGAAATCCTTCACTAAGGTTACCTTTAACAGGGTATTACCTTTAATAGGGTATTTGTAGTCAATCCCTTAATCAGGTTGTCCTTAATCAGATATGTTCCTAACAGAATATTATTGTATAAGATTCAAACAAGGCTCGGATCCTAACATGGAAAAATTCAGAAGATCTCAAAAATACTTGTGGGTATTCATCCCTACTATGGTTTTTACCATTTGGGTTTCCACGTGAAAAATCATTGTGTCAAGTGGTGAATAATTTTGTGGATATATTTAAATGACTGGAAATGATCTGAAACATGTTAATATTGGTATTAGTGAAGTGATTCAAGGTTTTGATAAAAGGATATTTAAGTTTCAGATATGTTGCATTATATCACTAAAGTATTTGGTCAACTGGTAAGGTTCACAGTGTAGCTGCAGATTTGTTAAAGTGACTAAATCGGTAAACTTTGTGAGTTTATTCTAAGTTAAAAATAAGTTTGGTAAAAACTTAGTTTATTTTTTGACTACTGATTCACCCCCCCTCTCAGTAGGTGATCGGATCTTTATAGTTTCATCATTTAATCACTACATTCTTCCCATTTAACAATAACAAACAAACTACCTTATCTCCTAAGAATGACAATCACATCAATCTAGGAGACAAAGGATATACCTTAAATTTATCCCCCTGGATAGATGCACTAACTTGTGTATCTATATAGAAGGAGGGGAAACAACCCCTAGCTTCTCTAAGATACCCAAAAGTATCCTTTGAAAGTTCCTTAGTGAAGATATATGCAATCTAATATGTTTTGGGTACATAATCCATTTTGAATTCCTTATCTACCAATTTTTCACTTAGGAAAAGATATGAAGCAGTCATGGAAAGAGAGTCCTCAAGAAGAATAGTCCAAATCATGCAACAAGAGTAAACACAATAGAGGCTACACAATGTGATGAAGGCAATACAAAATTAGACATATTATATCATGGAATTCAAATACACGTTGACGAACAACATGCAGGCTATCAGATATGACACACAGGCTTGATTACAAACATGCTCAGACACAGTACATCCTATTGGCAAATGCACACTCCAATGAGAAATTGTAGGTGATTGAAGGTATTATCATTTATGGAAACCTTACAATCATGTGATACCGGCAGGCACCGGCACCGATAGACTCTACACCGGCACAAGTTCACCAGCACCGAAAAGATTGATCACCGACACCTTGGCCGACAGGAAGTTTTTTATAAATGTATTTTGTATTTAATTGTAAAAAATTTTATAAGCCAACTTGGTGGATTGTAATATGACTCATATAAGTATGAGATCATTGTAGATCATTTAAAATGTAGTAGAGGAAAGGATTAATGCAGATCTAATATGCGAATTGTAAGGAAGATATTGAATAAGGATTTATATATATTACAGAACTTAAACCGGTACTGAATCTGGCATAGTAGATGCTGATCTAAAGTAGTACATGACATTGGATTTGTATAATCCAATTTTGTAAGTCAGTGAGACTTCTTCTATAATTGAGCAGTGAGCTCTAGGAACTTAGCCTTCCTGCATGTGCATGCCCCTATTGTAAATAGTAATATTCTCTTATTGGTCAGTATGTGAATATTGTGGGTCAAAAATCCCACTGAGGTTTTTCCCACAATGGGTTTCCTCATTAAAATATTGTGTTATGGTGTGTCTTTCATGTTGTGGTTGTTATTCTTATTGACTGCATTATTTTTGGTTTACCAGTACATAGTTTTGAAATGCTTTTCATGTTATAAGTTAAGAAAAATCTTATACCAGTCAGATACTGATTCACCCCCCCCTCTCAGTATCTTTAGGAATCCTAAAAATTGGTATCAGAGCTTGGTCCTCTATTTTCAAAAGCCTAACATCTTAAGGAAGATCTTGACATCAGTAGAGATGGAAAACTTGAGAAAGCAATTGGAAACAACTCTTTCAGACTATGATGTAGAAAAAGTAAAGAATATCAAACTTGAAGATGATCTAAAGGATGCACGGGATATCATTCGAGGACTTCAAGAAAATTTCACTATTGCAAGGAATAAGAGAAGAGAAATTTGTGAAAAGATGTAGAATGATGAAGATGAAAAGGAAACTCTTAATGATTTGGTAAACAAATTGAGACAAGAAAATAATACAATGAAGAATGAGATGCAAGATATAACTATGAGATTTTGTAAAGAAATTGAAGATAGAAAAAATAATGAAGAGGACTTGGTTAGAAGACTGAATGATGCTAGAAATGAAAACACAAGACTCGGTCATGAAAATGATATGTTGAAGACAGACTTGTTGCATACAGAAAATGACAAAAATGAGCTCATGAGACAGAAATGAATCTTGGAGAGTGAATTGGCTACTACAAATCAACACAAGGAGAAATTCAAGAAAAGTTCAAAAGAATTTGATAACATGTTGAAAAATAAAAAACCTAATGGTGATACAAATGGCCTTGGCTTTGAAGTTGGTGAAAGCTCCGGTACTACAAACAATCATGATCATAGAAAACTGGTACAGTTCAGAGAACACAAACAAAATTAAAGGACAACAAAAGGTTTAGTGACAGTCAGAATTTTTCTTTGGCAGACATCTATCAGATTGTAACCCACTAGTTACAAGGATCTAGGCAGGGACCACACTCCACTGACAATGAATGACAACCTTTGTCATTGATGTCAAAGGGGGAGTAGTGGAGATGAGAAAAATGTTCAGAAGAAAGATATCATCAACTCAGGGGGAGCACACTTTTTGATAAATATTTTTGGTAAGACAAGTTTGGCAAACCATTTTTTTGGATAACACTTTTTGATATACAGTTTTAATTTTTCTCATGAGTATTGCCATCAATGCCAAAGGGGGAGATTGTTGGAAAATGCAACTCCAATGAGAAATTGTAGGTGATTGAAGCTATTGTCATTGATGGCAACCTTACAATCACGTGATACCGGTAGGCACCAGCACCGACAGACTCTACACCAACACACAGTTCATCGGCACCAAAAATATTCATCATCGGCACCTTGGCCAACATGAATTTTTGTATAAATGTATTTTGTATTTAATTGTAAAAACTTTTGTAATCCTACTTGGAAGATTGTAATATCACTCATATAAGTATGAGATCAATGTAGATCATTCAAAATGTAGTAGAGAAAAGGATTAATCCAAACCTAATATGTGAATTGTAAGGCAAATATTGGATAAGGATTTATGTATATTACAGAGCTTAAATCGGTACTGAATCTGGCATAGTAGATGCTGATCTGAAGTAGTACATGACATTAGATTTTTATAATCCAATTTTGTAATTCAGTGAGACTTCTTCTCTAATTGAGCAGTGAGCTCTAGACACTTGGCCTTCTTGCATGTGCAGGCCCCTATTGTAAATAGTAATATTCTCTTATTGGCCAGTAAGTGAATACTATGGGTCACAAATCCCACTGAGGTTTTTCCCACACCGAGTTTCCTCGTTAAAATATTGAGTTATGGTGTGTCTTCATGTTGTGGTTGTTATTCTTATTTACTGCATTATTTTTGGTTTACCAGTACACAGTTCTGAAATGCTTTTCATGTTATAAGTTAATAAAATTCTTATACCGGTCAGATACTGATTCACCCCCCCCCCCTCTCTTAGTATCTTTGGGAATCCTAACACATCCAAGCTCAAGCAAGAATGCAAGCCAACTCTGGATCTTCTAATCTTCTGATTATTCTTCTATGTATAAAGATCTATCTTTCATATACTTAATTACATAGATTTATATGATATTAATATCTCTATGGTGATTCACATTGGCTCAAGATGAAAAAAACCGCTGAGGAAGGTGTAATATGTAGAACAACTAAGTCGGCCTCCACCAGAAGAATTCTTCAGAAAAAGCATAGAATGATGTGCGGACCTTGGGGAAGGTTTGCCACAAACCAAGGAATGTCGAATGATACAAAATTAGGCTCTATAAGCTACAAAAATGATTCGTAATATTTTCCATTAGCAAATAGGTCCAAGTGGCTCTAATGTATAGGTAAAAAAATTGTCCCACATTCTGGAAGTGATAACTTGCCAAGAAAAGATCCAAACAACCCACAGACCTAGGATAAAGGTAGATGAACATTTCAAAAAACAAAATCCAACTCCACAAGATTCGGTGAACAAATGTGGCAAAACACAAAAAAGAATGTTGAAACTACAAGGCCAAACTCAACAAAAAACATATTGAAATGAAATATTTTTGGTTGATGCAAGATTGCCAAGACCCAGGGATGCTCATTCATCATGATATTGGATAGAAATGTGTTTAGTCCTTGAGTGCATCATTGAATTATTTAAAATGTTTATAGCACTTGTATTATCACACATCACAATCTGCAGTTAATTTTTCATACCCACGCTGGAGAACAATTCATTTGGTTGATATATTTTCTTCATGCCAAAATTGATTGATTCGCTAGTATCATGACAAGATTTCTATCACAATAGCCTATTTTATCTTAGCATAACTTTACTTGACTTCCACTAGAAAATGGTAGATCAATGAATAGTCTGATCCAGCCAATGAATAGAAAATGGAGAATAATATCTTAAATGTCATCATGATTACAAATATTGTAAAGTTGTAAGACTGACTAACTCATTGACTAACTATAACTTTGTGGGCTTGGTGGGGTGGCCTACTCTTAAGAATCTTTGACAAGCAGAAACTTGTTATTGAGAAAGTCCAATTTAGTGGGCACCACACTATTTACTCTTAGCTTACTCTATCTTTCTTAGTTTTCTACTTCTTTTCTAGAAGCCCATCCATCTATTAACAAAGAATTATTATAAACATTAAAGTTATTAAAATGAAATTGATAAATGTATTAATTGGGGAAAATGTGTTGATTAGGGGATGCGACTAATCTCTACACAAGATATTTATTCACACTAAAACAAAAATTTGCAAAATACAACAAATTTTCACATAACTTTGACCATCCCAATCCTCATAATCCACCTCCACAATGTTGTTAAAACTCAAAAAAATCTGAAGAAAAACTATCATGCTCTACAAATTTGTGATTTTGCAGGTGTGATTTTTGTGTGGATAATATTCGTAGGTAGTAGGAAATCAATAAAGATACAAAAGTATTTAGTTAGACAAATTAAAGAAAATTATCAAAGGTGATTGTCAATAGTGTAGAAATATTGATGGTGTTCTAGACAAATATTTAGGAATTACAAAATGGTTTGTTTATCACTCTTGATCACTAATGTGAAAATAACATTCGGCCCCATGAATGTATATTTGATTTAACACATGAATTTGATTTATGATTACAATTTCAATCTTTGCCAAGTTTTGCAATGTCAATGTTAACTTGTTTTTATATTCTCAATCTATTATTACATAAATATTAGTTCTTGTGCTTTCTAATTGATTATACCGCAACCCACTACCAACACTTTAGAACTTAAATTTCTCCTTACATGAATAGATTAAATAAAAAAGGATAATGGATTTGCTTGCTATTGGAAATGAAGACAATACATAAACATTCATAAAGGTTGTTGGTAATATGGAGGAATTTATTATGTGTTGCATTGATGTTTTGTCATTGATGTCAACACTATCTATTATGGTTGGTTACCGACATATAGGTTTTGGTTACCGGTAGAAGATCTTGTGTTATCGGTAAGGGTTTAAGGTTTAACCGACAGAGCTCTTACTAAGAATATTTGACATAATGCATAAGTGATGTTGGTGCGGCTTCTAAATGGATTTCAGGATACAGAAGGTGATCCTTGATCATGCTTCAACTAATTTAAGATATTAATTTGGCATGGCGAACCCAGATTAGGTCTGACACCTATCTAGGTTATGGACTGGTATCATGTTAACGTCCTCTCTATATGTTACCAAGATGTTCTATGGATTGGTTATTATTGTTTTGGTCTAAAGTCGATATGGTATATCATTGTAATATGGATGTATGTAATGATCTTATTGTAATATCTTTTAGGTGGCCAACCTAATTGGTTTATGCCTTAGGGTTTTTATAAATTGATGTAAGATCTCATTGTAGATTGTGTGTCATGGTCATGGAATGAAATATCATATGCAAAGGAGATTTGGTTAATCATAGGTGATCAAATTAGGTTTAAGTAAGAGATCAAAAGCCTCTAGTATTGAGCTTAACTAGGGCTATGATCAGGTGTGGTAGATGATATCTCTGGAAGATCATTCTTCTGGATTGTAGTCCAATTATCTTGAGGTAGTTATAACTTCTCCATAGTTAGTGATACTCCTTTGTAATGAGCAGTACGCTCTAGGAAGTGTGCCTTCCTGCATGTGCAGGCCGCTCATTGTATCACATATGTTCTATAGAAGTATCATCTAACTGTGCGTAGGCTTCCCACCATGGTTTTTCCCTTTACCAGGTTTTCCATGTACAAATCATGGTGTTATGTGGTATGGTTGCATTGTGTTAATTTTATGTTTTATTCTTAAGTTTTATTTCTTACTGGTATCTATTTCTTCTATTTCGGTATTCAATGTTAATGTGCTCCTGTTAAAGGTTATAAAGTGGTTTGATTGATATAATTTGTTGACAACTGATTCACCCCCCCTCAGTTATCCATCGGTTATCCTAACAATTTGTATCAGAGCTTTGGTCATCTTTTGCAGAAGCTTAACTACTTGAGGTAGATCCTATGATAGCTAATACTTCAAATCCACCAGCAACTATTTTCAAAAGAGAAATCCATAAGCTTGATGGAACAAATTATGGGATATGGAAAATCCAAATGGAGACTCATCTTAGATGTCTTGAAAAGGATATTTGGGAGATCACTAAGAAAGGATATACACCTTATGATCCGGCATCTAGAAATCCTGCTCTTGCAGACCTAGACAAGAATATTGAAAATGATTGCAGAGCTAGAGAGGCCCTCTTGTGTGCACTTACTAATCAACAAATCATGGGATTGACTGATAAATCATCAGCAAAGGTTACGTGGGATAAATTGCAAACTTTGAATGAAGGTGATTCTACTATCAAAATTGCTAAACTTGATGGTTACCAGGTAAGGTTGATAGTTCTGATACTTAATATAAGTACAGATCTAATAGGCAACAAGATGAGAGGGGGGGTGAATCATACAAACTTAATCATCCATAAAAAACATCAGATTTAACCTCGGTAACATATATATCAGTCATATAACCAAAAACTATCAAACATGCAAACTCAAAAGCATAAGAACAATATAAACCTCATAACACCAAATTTAACGTGGAAACCCAAATAGGGAAAAACCACTGTGGGATTTTGAACCCACTAAGAAATATACTCTTCTAGAGTATGCTCAGTTAAAAGAAAATCCTATTAAAGATTACAAATACATTGCTAGATGTGACCCAGTTAAGGGATTTCCCTCAGATCTGTTAGGATCTTCACTTTGTTAGATGTGACCTTGTCAAAGGATTTCAAACACTCAATCAGAATGTCACCTTGTTAGAGGATTTACATATAAGACTGTTAAGTCCACTTGGTTAAGAGATTTCCTATCACTTTCACAAAATAACAGTAATACAATGTATCTGCAACTTCACATCTAAAATCCTAAAGCATATTCCTATTTGTTCAAAACAATCTAGACATACAACTAATCTTGTCTATCTGCTGGGCATCAATACTCTGTTATTTTAACAGGACTTCAAGCTTCTATGCTCAGTAATCACTATGTAGCATCCCTATGCATACACTTGCCCGCATACATTGTTTATCAATAGTTTCCTATGTATAAACAATCTTCTAACCGCTTAATCTCCTTGATCACATTTCCCATGATCAATCATAGCCATGAGATCTTCAATCTTGTCTAGGTTCATTGTATCTTTCAATCTGAAAATGTTTTACCCTGCCTTGGAACTTGCACATTCCCCTTGGAACTTGTGTTACGGTAATGTAGTTCAATCTGAGCTGTAGATCTTCTTGCCAACTTTCCATTGCCTTAGATTCGTTTAACAACCTTCTTCCATAGCTTGCCAATCATTGATCCACTCCAACTCATCAACTTCTTTCATTAAATATCACATGTAAAAATTTAATGCATTCTGTTATAGATTAGTTACAACTCGGTGAATACTAAACTTCACTCAGTAGACATTTTGTCTTTATTAACCAACTACGATAACCTTAGGGTTTACCGACTAGGTTCCTTAGGGTTTACCAACTAGGTTCTTTGCTTGATAACATAGTATAGTATTAACCTTTACATTTTACAACATATGTATGATGTTAAAACAATCTAAAACATCAAGATCTCATCATTGTCTGACTCGGTAGAGTTTCCCATTAAATAACTTATCCCCTTATTCATCATATTCTTTCCTGTGTCTTTACCGACTCCTTTATAATCTTCATATCATATTTCTCAATATATGGCAACATCATACTGAATTAGAATATCAATTTCTTGACATCAATGATAAAATAATAATATCAAGATAGTAAAACATCTTTAATCAGTTATGTCCATAATCATCAACAACCTTCTCAATATCCTTATAATGTAATATTGCCAACAATCTCCCCATTTGGTATTGATGGCAAAACCAATTGATTTGATCTTTAAAAAAAATTTGGATTGTTGTGATTCTGAAATGCTGAAATGCTCTCCCCCATTCATTAGACTTCTCTTCTATTTTTTTTTTATTCTTCTTAGGTCTTCTCCCCTTTTATAGGTCTTCTCCTCCTTATGTCTTCTCCCCCTTAGGTAGGTCTTCTCCACCTTTGACAACAATGCCAAAAAGAAAAAGAACTAAAACATAATTTCTTTCTGTAAGAAGTTATTGCCTGCTGTTGTGCATCAACTGAGTATCGGTCAGAGCATTTATCTTCAATTCTTGTTCCCTGTATCATTCTCTATATTATCCTAGTATTAATTCCAGTACACTTTTAGAAAAACATTCTAAAGTGTATCAATCTAGAATCAACTTCCCAAAAGATATTCAATAGAGTCATCGAAGTGATGCTTTCAATGAACTCGGTCAGTGAGTAAAAGATAGGGGTAGGACCCCTAACTTACTTCTCAGATATTCAAAAGTGTCCTTTGGTAGTGGCTTGGTGAAGATATCATCTATGTGCTCCTTTGTGTTAACATATTCCAACACCACTTTCTTCTCTTGAGCTTCTTCTCTAAGATAAGGATATTTGATAGAGATGTGCTTTGTCTTAGAGTGCATAACAAGGTTTTTTGAAATATTAATGGCACTAGTATTGTCACAGAATATAGTTACTGGCTCGGTAACTTTCTCATTTATACCTTCCAACAATTGTTTGATTCATGCAATGTTGGTACAATTTAGTGTTGCTGCAACATATTCAGCTTCAACTATTGACTAAGAAACACATCCTTGTTTCTTGCTAAGCCAACTCACTAGTCTTTCTCCTAAGAAGAAAGCTCCTCCACTTGTGCTTTTTTTGTCATCAATGTTGTTTGCCCAATCAGCATCAATATAAACTTTTAAATCAAAATCATTTCCTTTCTGATATACTAAGCCATAATCTTTAGTGCCTTTCAATTATCTAAAAATTCTTTTGATTGAAGTCATGTGGATTTCCTTAGGATCTGTAGAGAATCTTGCAACAATGCCTACTACATGTGCTATATCTAGCCTATTGTGAACAACATATTGCAACTTTCCAATCATAGATCGGTAAAGTGTCTCATCAATAGATGCAGATTCATCATTCTTTGATAGTTTATAGTTGGTAGTCATAGGAGTACTTATTGGTTTTGAATCCTCCATTCCAAATTTCTTCAAGATTTCCTTTATGTACTTGGATTGAGTAATGAAAATCTCATTTTTCATTTGCAGTATCTATAAGCCTATAAAATACTTTATCTCACGGATTAATGACATCTCAAATTCTTTTCTCATTTCATTTCCAAAGTTCATGCATAAAGAGGCATTTCCATAAAATATAATATCATCAACAAATATGGCTAAGATTAGTATTCCATTTTCATCATTCTTCATGTACATGTTGATGTTCTCACTTGTCCTTATAAAACCAATCTTAATCAAATAAGAGTGCAATCTCTCATACCATGCTCTAGGTGCTTGTTTCAGACCATATAAAGCTTTGTTCAATTTACATACTTGATCTTTATCATTGTCATCAACAAATCCTTCAGGTTGTTCAATGAAAACTTCTTCTTCTAATATTCCATTCAGAAATGCAGATTTGACATCCATTTGATATACCTTGAAGTTTTTGAAAGCAACATATGCCAACAATGTTCTAACTCCTTCAAGTCTAGCAACAGGTGCAAAAGTCTCACCATAATCAATTCCTTCTTCTTGGGCATAACCTTTGCAAACTAATCTTGCTTTGTTTCGAATGACCTCACCTTTTTCATTTAGCTTGTTTATAAAGATCCACTTTGTACTAATTATATTTTTGTCCTTCGGTCTTGGGACCAGTGTCCATGTGTCATTCTTCTTGATTTGATCAATCTCTTCAGTCATAGCATTTATCCAATCTTCACTATTAAGTTCCTCTTTCACAATTCTCGGTTCAAATTCAAATATCAAACATGTGTTCTGTTCCTTGTCATCACTGGATCATCCTTATCTCCTATAATCTGACTTGGTGCATGGTGTCTTCTGACATACTTGGCTAATATAGGCTTGGTAGGTTCTGTATGATCTTCTTCATCACTCGGTAGCTAGATATTTTCTACATTTTCTTCAACAGTTATCTCGGTAGGACTTCTCGGTTGCACATAGACAAATTCATCATAGTCTTCTGGTTCTTTGGAATTCCCTTCATCAGTTCTTTCTGCAAATTCATCAATTTTCACATTTGCACTTTCTACTATTTTGTTAGATGATTTGATCAGACATTTAAATGCTTTTGTTCTAGAAGAATATCCTAGAAATGTTCCTTCTTCACTTTTCTGATCAAACTTGCCATTTCTATCATCCTTATGAACATAGAATTTACTTCCAAAGATCTTAAAATAACTTACATTAGGTTTCTTGCCATACCAGATTTCATAAGGTGTCTTCAAAGTATCTCTCTTCAATTGAACTCGGTTCAAGGTGTAAACAGCTGTGCTTATTGCTTCTCTCCAAAATGTTTGTGGAACCTTCTTCTTAATCATCAGTGTTCTAGCACAATCCACAATAGATCTATTTCTTCTTTCAGCTATTTCATTCTGATGTGGAGTTCTCAGTGCAGAGACTTGTCTTTTAATACCATGATCATTGCAAAATAGGTTGAACTCATCAGATGTGAACTCTCCTCCTCTATTTGATCTAAGACATTTTAGTTGTCTTCCTATTTCATTTTCAACTGTAGCCTTGTACCACTTAAACATTTGAAAACCTTTTTATTTTTCTTTTAAAAACATTACTGACATCATCCTTGAATAGTCATCCACAAATAATATGAAATACTTATCACCATAATAACTTTGAACTTTCATAAGACCACAAAGATCAGTGTGCACAAGATCTAAAATTCCCTTAGAAGTGTAGGACTTACTTGTAAAGCTTGATCTTGTCATTTTACCCATCTGGCATCCTCAGCACATAGCATTCTTAGATTTTTCAAGACTCAGTAGACCTCTTACTTTGTGCTTCTTACTTATCTTGATTAGATTATCAAAATTAACATGACAAAATCTTTTATGCTATAACCAGGTATTATCAATCTTTGCATGCAAACACTTATTGTGAGTTGAGTCAAGGTGAAATGTATTACCTTTTGTTTGTGTCCCGGTAGTAGCTAACTTTCCATTCTTGTCATGAACTTTGACAATTCCTTTTTGAAATTCTATTTCGTAACCTATGTTGTTTAGCTGTGCTACACTCAACAAATTATATTTCAAACCTTCAACCCAATAAACATCATTGCATCTTGCTTTATCAAGAAGTGTTATGGATCCTTTACTTCTTACCGGACATGGTGCATCATTACCAAATCTAACATAGCCTCCATCATAATCTTCTAACATAACAAACTTGTGTTTATCTCCTATCATATGATGTGAGCATCCACTGTCTATAATCCAAGAATCATTAGTGTTTATGTGAGATATTAGGGCTTTTCCTTCATACCTTTCTTTAGTCTCATTTGATTTATCATCTTCAGATTCCTCATCAGCAATTAAGCATGTCTTTCTATCTCTTCTTCTAAAGTCTCAGTGTCCTCTGTAATGATTATCTTTTTGTCTATCATCGTGATAATCTCTCTTTTTAGTAAAATATTTGTTAGGACAGTTAGAAGCCATATGTCCAATCTTATCAAAATTGAAACATTTCAAAGGTAGTTTTCCTTTATACTTACCTTTACCTCTCGGCAACCTTTTGACCAATAGTGCTTCAAACTCTTCTTGCTTTCTAATTTCTTCATACAATTTGTGTACCTTCTCCATGTTCTTCTGAAATCTTTCACTTGCTCCACTATGATCTCCTTCAAAGTACTTATATTTGAAATTCTATTTCGTAACCTATGTTGTTTAGCTGTGCTACACTCAACAAATTATATTTCAAACCTTCAACCCAATAAACATCATTGCATCTTGCTTTATCAAGAAGTGTTATGGATCCTTTACTTCTTACCGGACATGGTGCATCATTACCAAATCTAACATAGCCTCCATCATAATCTTCTAACATAACAAACTTGTGTTTATCTCCTATCATATGATGTGAGCATCCACTATCTATAATCCAAGAATCATTAGTGTTTATGTGAGATATTAGGGCTTTTCCTTCATACCTTTCTTTAGTCTCATTTGATTTATCATCTTCAGATTCCTCATCAGCAATTAAGCATGTCTTTCTATCTCTTCTTCTAAAGTCTCAGTGTCCTCTGTAATGATTATCTTTTTGTCTATCATCGTGATAATCTCTCTTTTCAGTAAAATATTTGTTAGGACAGTTAGAAGCCATATGTCCAATCTTATCACAATTGAAACATTTCAAAGGTAGTTTTCCTTTATACTTACCTTTACCTCTCGGCAACCTTTTGACCAATAGTGCTTCAAACTCTTCTTGCTTTCTAATTTCTTCATACAATTTGTGTACCTTCTCCATGTTCTTCTGAAATCTTTCACTTGCTCCACTATGATCTCCTTCAAAGTACTTATACTTTCTTTCATTGTAATCATTAGATTCATTCAGATAAAAAGAACTAAATGCAGATTCAACTTTATTTATCGATGACCCACTGTTATCAAAATTACTTAACTCAAATGCATGTAGCTTATCAATAGTAGCATCCAAGGAAAGTGACATATTAGGTATAGACCTCAATTCATTGATTGTAGAGACTCAGATTGCATAGCCAGGTAAAAGGGTTCTTAACAACTTACTTGTCACATCCTTTTCTTCAATAGTTCCTCCTACTCCTTTGATTTGATTTACAATCTCCTTTAGTCTTGTACTGTATTGGGTTATGTTCTCACCTTCATTCATCCTCATAGATTCAATTTGTCCTCTTAAACTGTCAACTTTTGCTCTTTGAACATGTTCATCTCCTCCATATACAGATATGAGCTTAGTTCACATTGTCTTTGCATCATTGCAACCTTCTAGATCATTAAACTCAGAATCGGTCAATGCAGATGTTATTTCAATCATTGCTTGAATATGTTCTTCCTTTGCCTTTATCTCTTCCATAGTCAATGGATAGGTGCTCAGTGCAACAAAATCATTCTCCAGATAGTATATAGCATATTCTCCAACTCCTGATAGATGTAGCTTCATCCTTTTCTACCATGTAGAGAAACTTGACTTATTCGGCTTAGGTGCATCTCTCTTATACATCTTTGGATCTTTAACTCAAGTGCCTTTAAACTTTCCTTTCGGAGTCCAAAGCTCTGATACCAATTGATAGTTCTGATACTTAATATAAGTATAGATCCAATAGCCAACAAGATGAGAGGGGGGGGTGAATCATACAAACTTAATCATCCATAAAAACATCAGATTCAACCTTGGTAACATATATATCAGTCATATAACCAAAAACTATCAAACATGCAAACTCAAAAGCATATGAACATTATAAACCTTGTAACACCAGATTTAATGTGGAAACCCAAATAGGGAAAAACCACTATGGGATTTTGGACCCACTAAGAAATATACTCTTCTAGAGTATGCTCGGTTAAAAGAGAATCCTGTTAAAGATTACAAACACATTGCTAGATGTGACCCGGTTAAGGGATTTCCCTCAGATCTATTAGGATCTTCACTTTGTTAGAAGTGACCTTGTCAAAGGATTTCAAACACTCAATTAGAATGTCACCTTGTTAGAGGATTTACATATAAGACTGTTAAGTCCACTCGGTTAAGAGATTTCTTGTCACTTTCACAAAATAATAGTAATACAATCTATCTGCAACTTCACATCTAAAATGCTAAAGTAGATTCCTATTTGTTCAATACAATCTAGACATAGAACTAATCTTGTCTATCTGCTAGGCATCAATACTTTGTTATTCTAACAGGTCTTCAAGCTTCTATGCTTAGTAACCACTATGTAGCATCCCTATGCATATGCTTGCCCACATACATTGTTTATCAATGGTTTCCTATTTATAAACAATCTTCTAACCACTTAATCTCCTTGATCACATTTCCCATGATCAATCATAGCCATGAGATCTTCAATCTTGTCTAGGTTCATTGTATATTTCGATCTGAAAACATTTTACCCCACCTTGGAACTTGCACATTCACCTTGGAACTTGTGTTAGGGTAATGCGGTTCAATCTGAGTTGTAGATCTTCTTGCCGACTTTCCATTGCCTTAGATTCATTTAGCAAACTTCTTCCACAGCTTGCCAATCATTGATCTGCTCCAGCTCATCAACTTCTTTCATTAAATATCACATGTAAAAATTTAATGCATTCTGTTATAGCTCAGTTACAACTCGGTGAATACTAAACTTCACTCGATAGACATTCTGTCTTTATTAACTGACTGCGATAACCTTAGGGTTTACCGACTAGGTTCCTTAGGGTTTACCGACTAGGTTCTTTGCTTGATAACATAGTATAGTATTAACCTTTACATTTTACAACATATGTATGATGTTAAAACAATCTAAAACATCAAGATCTCATCATTGTCTGACTCGGTAGAGTTGCCCATTGAATAACGTATCCCCTTATTCATCATATTCTTTCCTGTGTCTTTACCGACTCCTTTATAATCTTCATATCATATTTCTCAAGATATGGCAACATCATACTGAATTAGAAAATCAATTTCTTGACATCAATGACAAAATAATAATATCAAGATAGTAAAACATCTTTAATCAGTTATGTCCTTAATCATCAACGACCTTCTCAATATCCTTATAATGTAATATTGCCAACGAAGGTATGAGAACTTGAAGATGGAAGATAATGAAAGAATTGCTACATTTAAGGAAAGAGTGAATGAGATTGTCATGGGAATTCAATGTTGTAGAGGATCTTTGAATAAAGATGAAATAGTTTCTAAAGTCTTGAGAGCCCTTCCATCGACTTACAAGATGAAGGCAACTGCAATTAATGAATTGAGAACAATGGAAAACACTTTAGTTAACTGAGACATTCTGATTGGGAAATTACCTGCTTTTGAGCTTGAAGAATTTGGACCTTCTGGAGCTGCAAAGTTTGAACCTTCTTTTCATGCATCATCATCTACTAGAAAAAGTGACTGGAAAGCCTTATATGCAAAAGAATTGGAAGATATGAGGAAAGAGGATGAAGAATTTGAGAAACTTGAATCCTTATTTGCTAGAAGAGTACCTAAAGGACTAATGGGAAGTAAGTATGAAGGAAAAGAACCTTTTGTATATTTTGCATGTAATACGATTGGTCATTTTACATCTAGATGTCATGAAACGAATGCAAGATTTGAAGAAAGAGTTAAGAAATCATTTAAGCCTAATCAGAATAGATATAGATTCAAGAAAAGTAAACAATGCTACATAGTAGATGAGGAAGGAGTAAGTGATAACTTTGAGGATGAACCAACAACAAACTCTACTAGTGGATTTGGCAATGGAAAGGAATGGGTGTTCTATGCTTTAAAAGAAGATGAACCGTAATCGGCTATCATGAATGAAGAAAAGGCCCTGGCAACAAAAGTTGAAGACAAGGATGAAGGGGTAATTGATAGTGGATGCTCACATCATATGATTGGGGATAAAAGAAAATTTTTGTCCCTGCAAGAATACAATGGCGGTCAAGTCAGATTTGGAGATGACAAAGCATGTATGATCAAAGGTAGAGGTATTATTTCTCTGGATGGCAAGCATAATACTAATAATGTTTATTGTGTAGAAGGTTTAAAGCATAATCTTTTAAGTGTTGGTCAATTGGTAGATAAGGGATTCCAACTTTAGTTCAAAGATAGAAAATGCAAAATCATTAAGAAAACTGATTTGGAGATTGCAACCGGTACTCAGACTGGAGGTAATATCTTTCACTTGAACAGTGATAATAAGACATGTTTGATTGCTCATATTGATGAGAGCTGGTTATGGCATAAGAGATTGTGTCATGTCAATTTTGATTGTATTGTTAAGATCAGTTCAACAAAGGAAGTTAGAGGTATACCTAAGATTAAAAATCCTCACAATCCAGTATGCAAGGAATGCCATTTGGGAAAGAAAGTTAGAACATCTTTTAAGAGCATACATTATAAATCTAATGATGTGCTTGATTTGATTCACACTGACTTATTTGGTCCAGCAAGGACTAGAATCTTTCAAGGTGATAGATACTTCATGTTGATAATTGATGATTATTCTAGAATGATGTGGGTGATTTTTCTTAGGGAGAAGTCTGAAGCCTTTGAGAAATTCAAGATCTTTAAAGCAAAGGAGGAGATATAAACTAGATTGAAAATAAAATGTCTGAGATCAAATCAAGGTGGTGAGTTCACTTCTAATGAATTTTGTTGGGACTCATTAAATTCAAGTATTTTGAGAGGCCCATTTCAAAATTTTGCTTTGCACTTTCAGAATGGCACTTGACTCATCAACCAGAGTGGCCTAGTTTGAAGAAGGGTAAAATGGAGCCAGTTAATTATCAAAGGGTAAGGCTTGGGAAATGTGTCCTACACCTTTCATTTGGCCTATGAAGTGTTCTAAAACTTTCAGATTTCAATTTGGATTGGTTTATCAAGTACCCATTTCAAGGAGTGAGCTGAAAGTTGTTCATAGGTGCAAATGCAGATTTTATCAAATAACCTACTTTGAGACCTTGCATTTCATGACCAGTTGTTTGTCATGTTAAAAGGAATACAACCCTGGATTGTATGCATATAGGTGAGTCTACATGCCAAATTTCAAGTCCTTGTGAGTCCATTTTCTCATTTTGGTAAGCTCAATCCATTTGTAGTTTGTATTGTTTGCATACGTCCCTGTTTCAATAGCTAGTTAGAGCCCTACTTTGCATGTGTAAAAGATGCCTTGGTGAGTGTCATGTCAGGATTTTTATTCCAAGCTACTGCTAGTATGAAAGAAAAGCTATGTTTCTAGTTTGAAGCTCCTACCAATCCGCTTGATCAATTTTCTGAGATGGTTTCTTGAGCCATTTTATTCAGTTTTCTACACTTTCATTGTTGCCTCTGTTAAGGTGCCATTTTCATGAGCTCACCATTTGCACCCTATCAGATTCCTAGTCAAAATGAGGATTCCATGGTCTTCCTTGTACTTCAAAGTCCCTATCTCCCAGTTTCAAGGATCTATGGAGACCATTTGATATTTTTTATGCGTGCACTTTAAGGTCCCTGCACATTGATTTTATCAAGTTCATAGTGCTGAGAGAGCCATTTGGACATCTTTGACCATTAATATCTCATCTCTTGGGATTCATCTTGAGAAATGGTTTGGCAGAGTGAATGCCCATATATCAAATAGTATGCCTATCAGTTTGTGAAGTCCAAGGAGTTGTTCTGACTAGTTTTTAAATTGCATCTTTGGGTTTAAATGCAAAAATGTGACACAAGCGCCTGAAAGTTGCAAGTTGAGTTTTAATGATCAGAAAATTGTGCCGATCAACTTTAGAGGTATGTTCAAGGTTCCTAAGGCATTTCAGGGGTTAGTGGCATGAAAATGATTTTTTTTTTAGCCGAACCCATTTTTGGGCCCGGTCTGGCTCATGCCCTTGCAGTATTAATTTTATTGGCAACTTGGTCCAATTTAGAGATGTTTTTGTTTCATTATGTGGGCATATAACTAAGAGGTTGTTAAGTGGGTCATTTTGAAGTGGAGTTTCTAGTGGGAAATGAAAATTTCAAACAAATACAATCTACAGGTGTAATACCAATGTAGAAGGTTTTTTAAATTTCAAGCAAATTCATTAGCAAGGGTATTTCTAGAGTTTCCCCCAATTTGGTGTAGAAGGAGGCTTAGAAGCTATTAAGAAAATGCACTTGGAAAGTGTAGATCTTAATTCCATAACCTTTACTTTCATCCAAATGCAATGTGAAATGCCAACCAAAACCCCCTCCCACATGATAGCAACCCTCAAAAAGATTTAAACAATTGCAAGTGGTGGGCAAAGTGCCAGTCAACAAAACTCTCCAGCTCCTCTAAGGGTCATGTGGGCATTATAAACTCCAAAAAAATGCACTTGGAAGGTGTTAAACCTAAATCCTTCCTCTTGTGTGGCATAAAGGAGACCTTAGAAGCTTTCTACAAATGCATTTGGCAGGTATAAAGCCCAGCCAATCTTCCCTGCTATGTGGAAATGGAGGAGGGCACATGAAAGTTTCAAACAAATTCAATTACCAAGCAAAGCACCTAGCTCCTCCCTACATGTG
This sequence comes from Cryptomeria japonica, assembly GCF_030272615.1. Classification (NCBI taxonomy): domain Eukaryota; kingdom Viridiplantae; phylum Streptophyta; class Pinopsida; order Cupressales; family Cupressaceae; genus Cryptomeria; species Cryptomeria japonica. The sequence goes on along the minus strand of NC_081414.1, from coordinate 887,059,712 downwards.
AGACTTTCAGTGAATGCATCAGCAAGATTAGCTCCTCCCTCTATGTGGATTTAAAGGGTATTAAAGAAGCTTTCAACCAAATGCAAGATAGCAAGTGTAAAGCTTAATTCCATAACCTTTATCAAAATCCTCTTTGTGTGAGAATTATAGCTATTGATATAGACTTAGAAACCGTCAAAAAAATGCATGAGTGTCAATTTTAAAGCCTAGGGCCTGTGTTTGGTGCAGAGCAAGGACATTAAAATCCCAAACAAATGCATATTTGCAGACTAAGGCTCAAAAAAGTTTCAAGCAAATGCAAATGGTAGGGGAATGTGTAAACCATTTATCCCACATTGGTGGTGGGGAGGAGAGTTTATGTCTTTAAATACAAAGTCACATGTAAGTAAAGTGTCAAATATTAAGGGCTTTTGACAAGGAACTAGCTCAATGACTCAGTGGACTCCATGCACATGCACGCATCTCGAGGCAACCAAATTTTGCAGCAGAAGGGTGAATTAACTAGCGAGCAAGTTGTAGATGATCTAACAGTCATCGCTATACCATAATGTGAAAATGCTTGATAGTTGACCTTCGCGACATGGCAACTAGATGGTGGGCTCGATAGGTGAGCAACTTAGGTGAGATAAAGGGCGAGCAAGTTTGATGAGGATCAATGACTATCACTATACTGCAAGATGAAGATGCTCGCTAGTTATCCCTCATGACATAGCGACTGGTGGAGGTGGTGGTCCAGTGGCAGGCAAGGTGGCATCCAGGAGGACTCAGAGTGAATCAAGAGGTGCCATGTGGTGGAGCGCAGAAGGTGAAAATGGAGTGAAAATTAAAATTAATCATATTATTCAAACTATAGTGGAAATTCAAAAAATTTAAATGATGGATCTGCATGAGTGATTAATTCGCTTGAGGGTTATTTTTTGCCCAAATATACAAGTATTATATATCATTGGAAAGCTCTTGATCCGAGGAGTCCAATGATTTGGAAGAAACACACATCAAATATTTTGAGAGTAGTTTCCTCAGGATTTCAAAAGGATTTTTCAGAGAAGATTTTCTACAGGCCAAGTGTGTGAGCAGTTAATGCAAAAAGATTTGGGATAATGGTCATTGTCAGAGATGAAATCTGAAATTGTTCTCTCTTCCTTCTTATTTTGAGTTTCTTCTCATTGTAAGGGTTCCAATTTTTTGGAGAATTTCTCCAAGGGAGATTTCCAAGAGGGGTTCCATTTTTGCATTTAATTTTCTTAGTTGTAACTGTTGATGTTCCTGTTCTTCTGTCATTGAATATATACATTTTGTAGATTGTTTCTTAGTTTTAGGTCACATATATGTAAGGCATATATACAGTTGCATTGGATTGTCTTCAGGTATTCTATATTTTCAATAAATCTAGTCTTCAAGGGAGTTTGGGTTTGTCCTCTCAAAGTGGGAGTGTAATGGGTGTTCTTAGGTACTCTTCAAGGAAGAGTTTAAATTCTGTGAACAATGATTTTGGATTTGGTCAATGTTTGGATGTATGATCCTTTGATTGAGTCTAGAATGTATTAATATCAAGCATTAATATAGGGATATCTTTTTCAATGAATCTGATCTGCAACTTGGATTCCATTTGTGGTTTTTGTATTGACTCTATGCCCAGGTTAAAGCACTGATCTGTTATAGCTAGAAGTTACTTGCTTGTTTTTAAAAAAATCAAATCAGAATATCCTTTTCTTTCTGTTTTGTGGTAATTTTCCACCTATCTCATGCTCCAATCTATTTGAGATGTCAATGTAGATCTAGCCCATCTGTAGTAACCTCCTTGTTGTTGAGCCCTTTGAGATTTATCTACTTTTGTTGATGCTATATATCTATAACTGGTTTTATTTTATGCATCAATGGGTGTCCCCCCTAGGTCTAGTAGAACCTAAAGTGTAGGAGGATAATTAAGATTCTATGTTATGTTGTCCAAGCCCTGAAGCATTTCATTGATTGAGATTGGCTATTTCATAGATAGATTGTAGGTGAACTTGGGTTTCTCTTTTTTGAGAACAACAAATTTAACAGTTATTGTGAGACAAATGGAATTAGGAGACAATTATCTGCACCCCAGACTCCTTAGCAAAATGGAGTAGTGGAAAGGAAGAATAGAATTATTTTGGATCCATCAAGAACCATGATGGTGGAATCCAAATTGCCTCACATCTACTGGAGAGAAGTAGTGAGTACATCAATCTACACATTTAACAGAGTTCACATCAAAGGCGAAACTGGTAAAACCCCTTATGAATTATGGTTTGGACATACACTTACTGTTAAATATTTCAGAATTTTTGGAAGTAAATGCTATATCAAAAGGGATTATTCAATTGGGAAGTTTGATCCTAGATGTGATAAAGGGATATTTCTTGGATATTCATTTCAAAGAAAAGCATGTAGACATTATAACAAAAGATTGCAGAAAATTGTGGAGAGCACTAATGTGAAAGTAGATGAGCAATACATAAATCAATCTATATCATATGACAAGGAACCGTCAGTGGAAATAATCATAACTTAACCGATAATGCCTCAATCAACACAACACACCGAGATAGTTACACCAATACAATCAGAAAATTCAACTATGATGGATGATCAAAACAGTGAACCTGAAGTTTAGAAGACACCAAGGTATGTAAGTTTAAATCATTTTGAAGATTAAATCATTGGAGATAGGAACAAGGGAGTTATGACGAGAAGAAGATTGGTAAATGAAGAGGTATGTCTTATTTCTCAAATTGAACAGGCATCTGTTATTGAAGCTTGTAAAGATAAACATTGGTTAAAGGCTATGGAAGATGAATTAGATCAGATAGGGAAGAATGAGACTTGGACTTTAGTTCCCCAGCTTAAAAATAAGAATGTTAGTGGAACTAAATGGGTTTTTAGGAATAAATTAAAGGAGGATGGTCAATTTGTAAGAAACAAGGCTAGATTGGTTTGTAAAGGATATTCTCAAATGGAAGGAATTGATTATGGAGAGACATTTGCACCTATAGCTGGAATTGAAGTTGTTAGACTATTTCTTGCCTATGCAACATATAAGAACTATAAGGTCTATCAAATGGATGTTAAATGTGCATTCTTGAATGGTGAACTTGAGGAAGAGGTATACATTGCCTAATGGATTTTCATTGACAGATGATAAAGATATGGTTTGCAAGTTAAGGAAAACTTTATATGGATTGAAACAAGCTCCTAGAGCTTCATATGCAAGGTTGGATAAATATCTTTTGAAGCTCAGTTTTACTAAAGGTAGTGCTGACACTAATTTATATTACAAGATCATTGATGGTGATATTCTCATTATTGAAGTATTTGTTGATGATAACATTTTTGGAGGTGAAGATAAACTGTGCATGTAATTCTCTAATAATATGAAGAATGAATTTGAAATGTCCATGATTAGTGAGATGAGATTTTTCTTAGGTTTGCAGATTACTCAAACTGATAAGGGCATCTTTATCTATCAAACTAAGTATCTAAGGGAATTGTTGAAGAAGTTTGGTATGGATAATTCCAAACTGGTAAGTACTTCTATGGTAACAAGTGATAAATTATCTATCAAAGATACATCTGCACTGGTAAATTCAACAAGGTATAAGTCTATGATTGGTGGCTTGTTATATCTAACTCAGACTAGACCGGATATTATAAATGCAGTAAGTATTGTTTCAAGATATCAAAGTAATCCTAAAGAAAATCATGAATGTGTTGTAAAGAGGATATTCTGGTATTTGCAAGGAACAACAAAATATGGCTTATGGTATTCTAGAGAAGATAACTTCAATTTATGTGCATATATATATAGATTCAGATTGGGTAGGAGATACTGATGATAGGAAGAGCACTTTTGGTGGAGCCTTCTTTCTTGGAAAGAAATTGGTTTCATGGATCAGCAAAAAACAATCATGCATTTTGTTATCACTGTTTTGAAAATTGGGTATTCTTGTCCCATAACTAGCTAAAATCTGCAAAGATGTGTTTGGCATAGCCTTGTTGCCTCTGTGTTTTTTGGGTCAAAGAGGGTTTAAGGTTTTGAAAGATTTAACCCTTCCTATGTTTTGAAAACCCTTGCATTCTATTTCTGCATTACTTTTTCCACTTAAGTGGAAGGGTCGCTTCGTCATGAAAGTGTTCCCCCCCATTAGATTTTCCCTAGGCGGTCTTTTAAATATTTTCAATTTTACGTCTTTACCTATGTTTGTTTTTAATCTTTATTAGGCTCCTTAATAATTGTGAAGTCAATGTTAATCCTACGGTGTGCGTTGTTTCATTGGGCGAAGATGCCTGTAGATTAGTGTTCGTGAAATGGCAAAGAGGGTAAGCGGACCCGATAAAAGGATTATTCATCAAGTTAAAGGACTACATCTTGTATTGGATCTAATGGCTCACGTTGCTTTGCTAGCCTGAGATGCATGTGATTTACCTTCTACGAAATAGTGAAAGAGCTGGCGGGTCCTAGAGGCAAGCGGTCCCTTTGGTTAAAGGACAATCAGTTCAGAGAAGATGAACGATGGGCATTGATTTGCAACCAAAAGGTGTCCGTGTTTTACCTTTCACGAAGTAGCGAAAGGGTGGAGGGCCTAGGTAAGGTAGTCATGACAAGGGTAACAGACAAGCAGGTTTCTAGGATCCTATGGTTGTCATTGCTTCGTGAAGATGAGTTCCCTCAGATTTAAAGTCTGTGAAATAGCAAAAAGGTTGAGGGACCCAAAGGACAAGAAGGTCATAGTTTTAAAGACTGATTAAGTAGGAGTTGATTAGACGGCTCGCGTGGATTCGCAGCCCCAAATCAAATAGATGTTACCATTCAAAAAATAGCAAAGTGACATGGCAGTCACATGGTGGATGACATGGCAAGACAGATGGGTTGCTTCGTGGAGAGAAAAGGTGACTTGGTAGATGCATGTGGCTCCAAAGGATAGTTGAGGGCCCACTGTGATTTAGCTAGTGGTTGTGTTAGAGAAGGGTAAAGTAAAACACATGGCAGCCTTAGAATGGAGCCTGATGGAGTTATGTGAGTGAATAGCCGGTTGAGATGTGACATTCATTCATAGGTGATGAAACAAAGCAAGTGGTTTCCAAGCTGAGGGCCCACTTTAAAGAGTTGAATACATTAAATGGTATACATCTCGAGGTGGATCCAACAATGGGCATTGTCTCACAGCCTGAAGATGTAGTGTGGTTAGCCTTCACAAAGTAGCAAAAACTACTAGCGGTGAGGGTCAATCGTGATTACTAATAAAGGTCGGTGACCACCATAAGATGTAAAGATCGGGCAAGTGGAAAATGATCAAATGACCAACATTGTTTGGTGTGGTTAAAGTGCACAAGGTTTAGTGTTTGCGAAGTAGCGAAAAGAAGATGGGGCCCGTCACTAATACGGAAGGATCGGAAGGAGTAAAGGCAACGCAAGTTTCCAAGGATCTGATGAACATCTTTTCTTCGCGAAAGAAAAGTGTGGGGATTTTAAACTCCATGAAATGGCGAAACAATGAAATAGGGAAATACTCATAAGACTTGTGATCCATTGGAGCTCGTTTTTGAATTTGAATTGCAAATTCAATTCTGAGGTGATGGTTGAAGCATGCGAGATTAATGCCTCAATTCAATGCCAAGTTGCTGAGTTAAGGTCCACATCAATTGAATATTGGCACCATTTCGACAAGTTTGTTGTAGAGGAGCTAGTGCAGAGCAATTTTCTTTAGGCAAGTAACAGGTTTTTGTGTTTCTTCTTGCTAGTTGCAGTCTGAAAATCGGTGTTACTGTGTGAATTGTTTCGTTAGAGTTTTGTTTAATTCTCAATAGGTATAATTGCATTAACGAGATGGCACCAAGAAGGGATTTCATAGGGAAGGTAAATTACCAAGATAGGAACATATGTGATGACTTCCTAGAACAACTACCCATGTCTACCAATGCTACGGCCAAAGCTAAAGAATTGGTACCAAAAAACCCTCGTTTAAGAATTGGAGATGGTCTATATGATAAAGGCAATTGGTTAGGGGATCCACATATAGGGATGTTAGGTTTAGGACTTTTCATGGTAGTTTTTGGTCAGAGACATTCCCTTGCCCCATTAAATAGTATATGGGAATTAGATGTGGGAAAGCTCGTAGTCCCCAACATCTTCATAGATGTAGATTTGTTGACCCTGATTGCACAAAATTATGACCCTATAGCCAAATGTATCAGAAATATAAAGGGACTAGCCTTAATTGAGATCAATGATGATGAGTTCAGGAAGGTTTTCAAGCTCAGTGAAGAGTCCAATTATCTAGAGCCTATCAACTTTGAGACACTTGCACAAGTCTACAATGTGCAAAGGGATCACCTTAGGAGTGGTCCACTGAAAGAGTTTTTTGTCAAGATAGGAGGGTTAACTATTGTAGGCCCTAGTACCATGGAACCTTTCTCCCTGAATTTGTTTACTTTAAGGGCCAAGGGCATGTATTGGTCACTTTGTCAAATTTTTGGAGAAGATGCTGAGAGAAACATGCCAACCCATTATATGTTGATGATAGCATAGATTCTAAACCCCTCTCTAGCAGTAACATTTGACTATGCGCCTTACCTCACTAATGCAATTCATGAAGGGCTAGTAGGTATAAAAAATGGTAAGGTGGATAGGCCTTTTGGATGGTACTCCCTTCTCATGCATATGTTTTTATTTAAAGGTGCTGATTATTTCGCTATTGAAATGGAACTAATAAAGAAAAAAGATGGTGAAGAGATGCCAGTGCAATTATGGAGCACCATTATATCCTAGGATAGAGAAGACACCAGTTACCTAAAGTTTGATAGATGCTTTGCATCTAAAATTAGGATTCTCTTGTGCACAGAAAACCCTAGGTTCCCAAAGGCTCTTTTGGAGTTCCTCAGGCCTAAGGAGTTTGTTTAATGTATTAAAATTGTTCATAATTGGGGTGATATGTATTTGTACCCTATTTCTATAGTTTTTAGAGTTTATGGTTTCAGAGGCACTCCATATTTATTGCCTTATCAAGTCGCATTGAAGATAGGGATTACAGAAGTCTTAAGGAAAATTGGAGGTGTGCAAGAGGCAGAGATGACAAATAGGGGTAAAGGAACTATTTTCCCAACTGTTACCATGGCCTATCATATTGTGATCACCAAAGGTGGCTGGAAATATCTTGAAGAATTCTTTAAACCATATAGGTTGTCTAGTGTGGTTTCAAGACTTGCAAACCCTGAAGATTTTTTCAATGGCATGTTTAGAAAGAGAGCAGTATGAAAAGGTAGGCTGCACCAATTTCATTTCCCTAAAGATCTGATTAGGAATGAATTCAATTTGGATGAGAAAGAATTAAGGAAAGAGAAGTGGGTGGCATACAAAAGGGATCTTAATTTCATTCATCAATTTGATATTAGTTATGGCCCTCTTTCAAGTTTTACTCCCTTTGAGGAAAAAATCAAATTCTTAATTCTTTATTTTGAAGACCTCATGCAAAATTTGAAGGAAAAGAGGGAGGCTATAATGAGAAATGATCCTAACAAGGTTAGACTAGTTCTAGCTAAGCCTTCCTTTGCTAAGGCCATCCCACCGGGTGATTATGTAATACATAAGAAATCAAAATACAGTGTGATGATACCAATGACTGGTGAGCCTTCTACTTTAAGAGGAAAAAGAGCAATTGAAGATGTCATTGACATCCAAGACTCCCCTAAAAGGCAAAGAGTGGGGAAGGAAGTGCAAACCGATGAGCCTCTGTATTCTCCATCTCAATCCTCTATCCACATAGGAGATGAGTAAGCAGTGGCTGAACTGTTGTTATAGTTAGGGAGTCTTAGGGAGATTGCCTACACATATGAGGAAACACAAGAGGGGATGCTAGAAGAGCTACCTAGTGTTGAGATGAACTTGACTGAAGATGAGTTCAAAGGTAAAGAGATAGACCCATCTGTCAAGCAAGCCAGTGAGGAGTTCCTGGCTAATAGTAACTTTGTTACAATAGGGGCCTTCATGCAATTTGTATGGAAACAAAACATTGAACAATTTAAGGCAAGATGTGAAAAAGGAAGAATGAGTAGCCTCACAAAGACGTAACTCTAGTGGAGGAAGAGTTAAAACAAGAAATGATTGAAGAATTCAAGGCTATTACTCTCAAAAAGGGAAGAAAGATGGTATCAAAGGCTGATGTTTTAATCCCCCCCGAGTGGGATATAGCTGATGCTTTGGTACTTGAAGCAGTTAGGAAAGAAACCAAGCCTATGGAAGGAGTGACATTCAACAAAGATAATGCTACTTTAGTCATGTGGTCATTGAAAAAGGATGAAAATAGAAGAAGGAAAGATGCCTCAGATTCTAGTTTCCTAGGAGGTGTGATTATGAAAAGAGTCCAAGATATAGGCGTGGTAGAAGTTGCTAGCACAGTTTTAGAAAATCCAAAATTTAATGTAGTAGTGGTAGAAAAGGAGGAAAAGGAAAAACTTAATCTCCTATTGAAATTGGAAACAATATTGAAAGCTTATAATGAGGCCAAAGAAGGAATAGCTAACCGAGATAGCATCATTTCTAGACTTTAGAGTCAATTAGTAGGACAACACCATCAAGGTGAGTCCTCTACTCTAATGATAGCTTCTTCTCAAACAAGACCTCCACCTACAAGTCCTATCATAGAATTTCCCCCTTCTCCTATGCCTTATGGTTTTCAACTAGCTGAAACTATTCAAAATGAGTTGGAAAAGTTGAAATAGGCTCAAGCCCTGTTAGCAAGTAAATATGAGGAAAAGGTAAAGGCCACAATTTTGAAATTTGCTGATTTGGTTAGGGCCTCTGTCGTACATATTTGTATGAAGATGATTCTAAATATTTTGATTGAATTAAGAGAAGATGAGACCACTTTCAAACTGATTCTATGATGAATACTAAGAGGCAGGGTGGTGAACTAGTATACAAAAGAATACTGAACTTAAACACTTAAATAGTTTAGCAGTAAACCAGTATACCAGTTTTACTAACAAACCAGTTAACACAAATGCAAACCAGACAACAAAAAAGGCATTCACCCATAGAAGCACAATCACCATAACACAAGAGATTTTGACATGGAAACCCAAATGGGAAAAACCATGGTGAGATGAAACTCACAAGTAACTATCTGCAGAATAGTAACCAGACTAGTTAAGGTTATACAATGTTCTTCACCAAAACAAATCCTATTAGGAATCTCAATCTCTATTAGGAGATAAGTCCGATTAAAGACTAACTTGTGAGAGCATTTTTGATCCACAGATGTGAACCACCTTGTTAGAGGATTTACAAACGCTTTTCTGGGCCTACCCAGTTAAGGGTTTCAGACTTGTCGAAGATGTGAGTAATCAACAAGTGAATGATCTAGCAAATAGCATAGTCTACTTGGTTAGATCCATGATAGCTCAATGCTAATGCATTTCAGCATTACTTCAGTCTTCAGTAAATCCACACTTTGTTACAGCACACAGACTTGATCTTCTCTTCTAAGATCGCACATACAAAAACTCATCAACCACCAAAAACCCTAACAACTACATCTCCTAAAACCCTAGACATGATTTCCTTAAAAAAGAAATCTGATTTCATGTCGGTCCAATAGGATTACATTGCAAGTTCCTAGGTTCATTGCATCTAGACACATTTGATAACACGACACAAAATCATCGTCAAAGTGTCAGTGGATGGTAACTCATCACAAAAATACTGGTTGTTAACTCATCACAGAGTATTACCAGTTCATACAACTTTACCGATTACTGGTTGGTAACTCATCATAGAGTAATACCGGTTCAAACATTAAATCGATTACCAGTTGTCAAAAATGAAGACTGGGAAAATGATAACTGCTACTTTAGTTTTTTTGCTCTACTTGAGATCCTCGAACCACTTAAGGTCTTCATATCGCTTGAGATCGGTAAACACTTTCTACAAAACATCGATAGCCTGAAGACTATACTGTTGGTATTTTGGTATGGTTTTGTCATTGATATCAACACCTGCTAAATACACCTACTTTGGAGATCCAGCAACATTCACCGGCAATCAGTAAACTGTTCAAACAATCATCGGTATATGGTTAACTGGCAGGATATAGTGTTCACTGGTCCCTGCAATGACATGGAAGACACTTGGTAATGTCAAAGACATCATGTGGACACTTTTCCTTGAAGTAATATCATTGGTATATTCTTATTTGCATATTTTCTTTTACCGACAAATAGGTCCAGGTTATCTAGGGTTACACTAGTAGGTTTATCTTTTCCAGATTAGCATGGCATGCTATGGAGATGATTTATTATTGTTGTAAATGCATTAAGCCGACATGTTCAATCAGTTATTGCATCGGATATTGTATTATTTTTAAAATGTTTTAATGTAATATCTTGTAGAGCCGACCTACAAAAATTGGTCTTAGGGTATGGTATAAGTGTAAGATCTTATTTGTAAGATCAAATGTGGAATGCAAAAATGATTTAAGGAAGGGTGTATGTGAGATCAAGCAGAGATATACACGAAGACATCATTTGAAGGTGAAGTTAGGTTTTTGCAAAAGCATATTAGCATTACACTGGTACTTAATCTAGCATATGAAGATGCTATTTTGTGTAGTACATTCTCATTGGATTTAACCATCCAACTGTAGTCAGTGTGACTCCCATTTGTGTTTGAGCACTGAGCTCTAGGCTGTTGGCCTTTCTACATGTGCAGACCCCTCTTTGTACACTTACTATCTGCAGTAGTATCATCTGATTGTGGGTAAGGTTTCCCACCATGGTTTTTCCCCTTATAGGGTTTCCACATACAAATATTTGTGTCATGTGTTGTGGTTGACTTTGTGCTTATGTTTCATGCATTAATTCTTACTGGTACAACATTTTCTGTTAACATTGTTTACCGGCACAATTAACTATCTTACCAGTATTAAGAAATAAGTTGGTTAATAAGATTTTGGTTTGAATTTATTGGACAACTGATTCACCCCCCCCTCTCAGTTGTCCTCAGGACCTACAATTGGTATCAGAGCCTAGTCCTCTTTTTTGTGGAAGTTTAACAACTTGAGGAGATCCAATGTCTACTAATTATTTCAGAAAGGATAGTCCTAAACTTGATGGAACTAACTATGGAATATGGAAAATCAGAATGGAGACACATCTGAATTACATTGGTAAAGACATCTAGGAAGTTACTAAGAATGGTTATATTGCTACTATAGCTGGTCAGCCTGCTCCTATTACTTTAGCTAAAGATGAAGAAAATGATTGCAAAGAAAGAGAAGCACTTTTGAGCGCATTGTCAAATCAAAAAATCATGGGATTATCAGATAGATCTACTACAAAAGCTATTTGGGATCATTTGGAAACACTGAATGAAGGGGATTCCATAGTCAAAAGTGCAAAACTTGAAAGCTTCCGAGTCAGGTATGAACATCTAAAAATGGAAGAAGATGAAGGAATTTCTGCTTTTATGGAAAGAGTAAATGAAATTGTTTTAGGTATCAAATGTTGTGGAGGAACCTTGAGTGAAGATGAGATTGTTTCAAAAATCTTAAGAGGTTTTCCACCGGCATATAAAATGAAGGTTACTGCTATTAATGAGTTGAGAACAATGCCTAATACATCAGTAACTAGGGATACATTGATTGGAAAACTTTCAGCTTTTGAAATTGAGAAATTTGGTCCTGTTGCTACTATAAAAACTGATTTGGCCTTCAAAGCATCAACATCATCTACTCTATCTTTTGACAAATCAGATTGGAGATCCTTTTATGCAAGAGAACTTGAAGAAACTAGGAAGGAGAATGAAAAGCTTGAAGAACTTGAAGCACTATTTGCAAGAAAAATGCCAAAAGGTCCAATTGGAAGTAAGTATGAAGGTAAAGCACCCTTTAAATGTTTCAACTGCAATAAGATTGGTCATATGGCTTCAAGATGCCCTGATAGACATGCTAGACTACGAGAAGAAGCTAGAAGGACATACAAACCTAATCCTGAATATCAGAGATATAGATTTAAGAAAAACAAAGATAAATCTTGTTACATTGCTGATGAAGGTGTGACTAATGATTCTGATGAGGATCCAGCAGACAACGGATGGGTCTTTGTTGCTATAATAGAAGATCAACCGGTACCTATTGCTCCACCGGTAGAACAAGCCCTAGCAGCTAAAGTTGAATCAAAGGATGAATGGATTATTGACTCAGGATGCTCACATCACATGACTGGAGACAAATGCAAATTCTTGAACTTTCAAGAATACAATGGAGGTTTAGAAAGATTCGGAGATGACAAAGCCTGTTCAATCAAAGGTAAGGGTTCAATATCTCTTGATGGTAAACATAACATTGACAATGTTTACTATGTTGAAGGATTAAAACATAATCTTTTAAGTGTTGGTCAATTAGTTGAGAAAGGTTTTCAGTTACAATTTAAAAATGGAAAATACAAAATCATGAATAGAACTGGTTTGGAAATTGCAACCGGTAATCAGACTAGAGGTAATATCTTTCATTTGAATAACAGTGAAAAGGCATGCTTATTTGCATATATAGATGAAAGTTGGCTATGGCATAAAAGACTATGTCATCTAAATTTTGATTGCATGGTAAAAATCAATACTTCTAAGGCAGTTAGAGATCTACCTAAAATTATGAAACCTCAGAATACAATTTGCAAGGAATGTCAATTTGGAAAACAAGTTACAACTAGTTTCAAAAGTATTACAGAAAAATCCAATAATGCTCTTGATTTAATTCACACTGATTTATGTGGTCCAACTAGAACTAAAAGCTTACAAGGTGATAGATATTTCATGCTAATTATTGATGATTATTCTAGAATGTGTTGGGTTACTTTTCTCAGGGAAAAATAAGAAGCACTTTGGAAGTTCAAACTATTCAAAGCAATGGTTGAAAATGAAACCGGTAAGAAAATTAAATGTTTAAGATCAGATCAAGGAGGAGAATTCAAATCTAAAGATTTTAATACATTCTGTGAAGTAAATGGAATCAAAAGACAGTTATCAACACCTCGGACACCACAACAGAATGGAGTTGTTGAAAGGAAAAATAGAACTATTTTGGATGCAGCAAGAAGTATGTTATCAGAAGCAAATCTACCACATGTGTACTAGAGGGAGGCAATAAGCACTGTTGTCTATACATTCAACAAAGTTCACATCAAAGGTGAAACCGGTAAGACCCCTCATGAACTATGGTTTGGTAATACTCTTACTCTTAAGTATTTTAGAATTTTTGGAAGTAAATGTTATATTAGAAGAGATGAGTATATTGGCAAGTTTGATCCTAGAAGTGATGAAGGAATATTTCTTGGTTATTCATCTAAGAGTAAAGCTTATAGATGCTTTAATAAAAGATTACAGAAAATTGTTGAGAGTACAAATGTAAAGATTGATGAACAATTCAGAGGAACTTCAAGGTATATAGACTCTAAACCGGTAACAAAAATTATAACAAATGAACCAATAGTAAATCCACTGGTATAGAATGATGATCCAGTTACTCCGGTATCATCAGAGGATACCATAGTAATTGAAGAACAACAACAGACTAAGACACCCTGGTATGTAAGACTGAATCATTCTAAAGATCAGAGAATTCGAAGCAAATTTAAAGGAGTCATGACAAGAGGAAGATTGGCAAATGAAGAAGTATGTCTTATTTCTCAAATTGAACCATCATCTATCAATGAGGCATGTGAAGATAAATTTTGGATTAAAGCTATGGAAGAAGAATTAGGACAAATTGAGAAAAATAATACTTGGACATTAGTTCCCTGGCCTGAAAATAAAAATGTAATTGGAACCAAATGGGTATTTAGAAACAAACTCAATGAAGATGGTAGGGTTGTCAGGAATAAAGCAAGACTAGTGTGTAAGGGATATTCTCAGAAAGAAGGAGTTGATTACAATGAAACGTTTGCACTGGTAGCCAGAATTGAGGCAGTTAGATTATTCTTGGCCTTTACAGCTCACAAGGATTACAAAGTTTATCAAATGGATATTAAATGTGCATTTTTGAATGGAGATCTTGAAGAGGAAGTCTATATTGAACAACCTGATGAATTTTCTTTGACAGATAACAATGATATGGTTTGCAGATTAAGAAAAACTCTGTATGGACTAAAACAAGCTCCAAGAGCCCAGTATGCAAGATTTAAGTATCTTTTAAAAATTGGTTTTACTAAAGGAAATGCAGATAGCAATCTATATTACAAAGTAACTAATGATGACATTTTGATTATGGAAGTATTTGTTGATGATGTAATCTTTGGAGGAGAAGATGGATTATGCAAAGAATTTTCTCTTAAAATGCAGCATGAATTTGAAATGTCTATGATTGGAGAAATAAAATTCTTTTTAGGATTGTAGATTTTACAGACTGATAAAGATATATTTTTGAGTCAATCTAAGTACTTGAAAGCACTACTCAAGAAATTTGGGATGGAGAACTCTAAACCGGTAAGGACACCTATGACTACAAATGACAAATTATCTCAAAGGGATGAATCTACACCTATTAATCCAACTAGATACAAATCTATGATAGGAGGTTTACTAACCAGACCTGATATTATGACTGCAGTATGTATAGTTTCTAGATTTTAGAGTAATCCCAAGGAAAATCATGAATCAACAGTAAAAAGAATTTTCTAGTACTTACAAGGCACAACAAATCTTGGATTATGATATCCTAAAGATGAAAATTTTGATCTATATGCATACACAGATGCAAATTGGGTAGGAGATGTGGATGATAGAAAGAGCACCAATGGAGGAGCATTCTTTCTTGGAAAGAGATTAGTTTCTTGGTTAAGTAAGAAATAGAGTTGTACATCTTTATCAACAGTAGATTCAGAATATGTTGCAGCAGCAAAAAACTGTACACAGGTACTTTAGCTTAAGCAAATGCTGAAAGACATAAAGGTAAAATGCAAGAAACCTATTACTATATATTGTGATAACACTGCAGCAATTGATATATCTAAGAATCCAGTACTACATTCTAAAACAAAACATGTTTCTATGAAACTAAATTTTCTAAGGGAAAAAGTTGAAGAAAAGGAAATAAAACTCATTTATGTGAATACTAAAGAACAACTTGTAGATATTTTTATAAAACCTTTGCCTAAGGAAACTTTTGAGTATCTCAGAGATCAGCTCAGAGTCTTACCTCCACCAGTATAGACTTCGACAGTTGATGATTGTCATCAACCGACAGAATTAAATGGACAAATCTTTTATTCTGGTATTTGATGAGGAAGCTACTTCTCAGGGGGAGTAGTTGGTATATTGAATTGGTTGGTATTTTGTATGAACTTGACCTTTTTGTGACTTTGGCATTTGATGTCAAAGGGGGAGAGATATATGGAAAAACATTAAGGAAAATTATATGGAAAAATGCATTATCTTTTTGAGGAGAGATTGGTATTGTAAATAAATCTTTGTATAAACACATATTACTCCCAGGGGGAGAATTGGTTTTTGTACTTGGCATTTCTATTTTGGCACTTTGATGGTTTTTCCATCTTGTGTTGCCATCAATGCCAAAGGGGGAGATTGTTGGTATTTTGGTATGGTTTTGTCATTGATGTCAACACCTGCTAAATACACCTACTTTGGAGATCCAGCAACATTCACCGACAATCAGTAAATTGTTTAAACAATCACCAGTATATGGTTAACCGACAGGATATAATGTTCACCGGTACCTGCAATGACATGGAAGACACTTGGTAATGTTGAAGACATCATGTGGACACTTTTCCTTGAAGTAATATCATTGGTATATTCTTATTTGCATATTTGCTTTTACCAACAAATAGGTCCAAGTTATCTAGGGTTACACCGGTAGGTTTATCTTTTCCAGATCAGCATGGCACACTATGGAGATGATTTATTATTGTTGTAAATGCATTAAGCCGACATGTTCAATCGGTTATTGCATCGGATATTGTATTATTTGTAAAATGTTTTATTGTAATATCTTGTAGAGCCGACCTACTAAAATTGGTCTTAGGGTATGGTATAAATGTAAGATCTTATTTGTAAGATCAAATGTGGAATGCAAAAAAGATTTATTGAAGGGTATATGCTAGATCAAGCAGAGATATACATGAAGACATCATTTGAAGGTGAAGTTAGGTTTTTGCAAAAGCGTATTAGCATTACACCGGTACTGAATCGAGCATATGAAGATGCTATTTTGTGCTGTACATTCTCATTGGATTTAACCATCCAACTATAGTCAGTGTGACTCCCATTTGTGTTTGAGCAGTGAGCTCTAGGTTGTTGGCCTTTCTGCATGTGCAGACCCCTCTTTGTACACTGACTATCTGCAGTAGTATCATCTGATTGTGGGTAAGGTTTCCCACCATGGTTTTTCCCCTTACAGGGTTTCCACGTACAAATATTTGTGTCATGTGTTGTGGTTGACTTTGTGCTTATGTTTCATGCATTAATTCTTACTGGTACAACATTTCCTGTTAACACTGTTTATCGGCACAATTAACTATCTTACCAGTATTAGGCAATAAGTTGGTTAATAAGATTTTGGTTTGAATTTATTGGACAACTGATTCACCCCCCCCTCTTAGTTGTCCCTGGGACCTACATATAATACATAATATCAGTTTGGAACAAATATTGATTGAGCATAACTCATACATAAAAAGTGATCTCAAAGCAAGTGTGTGTCCATCAATGACAATCACAACATAAACATCAAGAATGCCAACAATCTCCCCCTTTGGCATTGATGGCAACACTTATGAAAATTTTGACATCTAAGTGTTTTACAACAAAAATATGTCATAATCAAAATTACTCCTCCTAAGCATATACACTATCCCTTTTGTAGATAATACAATGTATACTACTCCCCTACAGAGATAAACATGAAAGTATACATAACATGCATCAAAATTTTAAATATAGAATACTTCTCCCCCTTTGCCAACAATGACAAAGTACAGCTGAATAACCCCTATTTCATTATCATTAAAATAATAAGTTTTTATGACAATAAAGAGTGAAACTTGTCAAAAACTTATTTAAAGTCTTGCATAAATGTCTTCATGGATACAGACCATGACTCAAGCAATGAGGTAGTAACTTCACTCTCCATTTGCATCTAGGATACCTATTCCTCCATGGCATCCACGGTACTCATCTCTTGAGTAATTGTTACGGCATATGGATTGAGATAGCATTTTTGAAGTATTTGCAGTCTTGGTAGCAGAACCAGTTGAAGCTCCTGCAAATCTCTAGTCTGGTTGCTAATTTCTAACTCTATTCTTGCAACGTGAAGTTGAAACTGGTGAACGGTTCACCCATATGCAGTGAAGGAATCATAAGGCATCTTGAAGGTGCTTATGTATGTTTGCAAATCAGTTTGCAATTTGTCTTTCTAAGAAAGCACATCATCACAAAATAGCTAAGGTTGACATATATTACTAAGCAGCAGATTCCCCTCATCTAGAGCATCTCTTATGTCCTTATGTGCCTTCTGAAGTTCAAACTGGAGCTCATTCAAATTCTTCACCATAGCAGTGTTCAGAGCCTTTTGATGCTTCTTTTGAGCATTAGCTTTAGTAACATCTTCAAGGCATTGCACTTGGTCCTCTACAACTATACATAGGAGTTTTAACTAAGCTAGAGAGGAATTGGTATCAGGAATCATGCTGGTAAGAGTTTCTACTACAGTTTGAATGACATCTTGCTGCTTCTTCCTCCTCAGTGATTCTAGTCACTCTTGAGTAAGCTTAATGCTCTACAGTATCTCTATTTCATTTGTGGATTGGAGGTCAATTGGACTGGTGATGTCAATTAGTTTGGCTTGACCACCGGTTGCCTTTGGGGTCTCTACATATACATTCTTTGTCGCTTCCTCCTTTTCCTTGGCTTTTTTCTTATCTTCTTCTTCCTTCTTCTGCTCCTCAGCTTCTTTCTTTCTTTTCTCTTCTTATTGCTTCCTTTGTTCTTCTTTTTGCTTCTCTTCTTCTTTCTTCTCCTCTTCCTTCTTCTTCTTCTCTTCTTCTTTCTTCTCCTCTTCCTTCTTCTTCTTCTCTTCTTCTTTCTTCTCCTCTTCCTTCTTCTTCTTCTCCTCTTCCTATTTCTTTTCTTCTTCCTTCTTCTTCTTCTTCTCCTCTTCCTATTTCTTTTCTTCTTCCTTCTCTTTTCTCTTATCCTCTTCTTCCTATTGCTTCTTCTCTTCTTCTTCCTATTTCCTCTTCTCTTCCTCCACCTGCTTCCTCTTTTCTTCCTCTTGATTCTTTTTCTTTTTCTCTTCTTGCTCCTTGTCAGCCTTTTCCTTGTCTAGTTTCTCTTGTCCTGATGTTTTTGTTGGTGTATCCAAAGTAACATCTTCACCATCCAAAGCATCAACATCAATAGGGTCCATTTGCTCAGTGACCTGTTCTCCTTCACTATTATACACCTCATCGAGTTTTGCAATTTCTAGTTCTTGTTCAGCCTTCTTGTTGGCTTCAGACACTTGGTGCAACTTCAAAGCAGCTTGGGCATGAGAGTGGGTATCTTTTACGACCTCAAGGACTTTCCCTTCTAGCAACAAGAGTCTCCTTCTTCGCATAAAGAAGAGGCCTTTATATTTTTCCATAACTTCATAAAGTTCAGAATTAGACACATCGGGAAAATATTAAGCAAATATTTCCTCTCTTATCTCCTATTCCTTTCCTATGGCAATGCGCCATTTGTTGTCTAAAGATATATATAAAGAATCTGGTGTCACAGATTTAATTCCTAATGGTGACTAGTCATTAATACATAAATATTGAATGACTTCCTATTCTACTTCCTACTTCTCATTATCATTGAAATCATCAAAATAATCTGCCAAATCACTCATCACTTTTCTCCTTATGTTCTTAATAGTTCTTTGACAATGTGTCAAAGGTTTGTAAGAGGAAATATCAATATTTACCGATGCTGATGATGTTGGTTCATTGCTAGTTGTCTTTGTCTTCTTTCTTGTTTGCTTAGTCTTCTTAGATTCTTCTTCAGATTTTGTATCTTTTGAGTCTAGTGTGTTTCCTTTTGTCTTCCACTTTCTCTCAAATACTTTGGCAGGTGCAACTTCTAGTTTCTTCTTTTCTGGTGACCGCTTGGTCACTTTAGGACTTGCTGAAGTAACCAGTGCCGATACAGATGGCATTGCCTTTCCTTTCTTTACTGAGGGTTCTTAAACCGGTGTAACCCTTTCCAAATAGGTGTCGGTTCTCTTCTTCTTAAGGTCAAGTGGTGAAGCAAGTTGGGTAGAAGCATACCCGTCTAGCATATCATACATCACCTCATAACCCATAGGCTCCACTTCTTCCTTTCTAGGCTCAACAGCCTCCATTAAGCATTCATCTACTATGATGGTGAAGCAGATGTCCTCTTCATACTTCTTGACAATGTCACAAGATATTCTCACCCTTTGGCTCATCTTGCATCTGAACTCAACAAAGTATTTATTCAGGACTTCAGGATAACCGGTTCCAACCACCTGAAGACTTTCCTTGATTTTCTTTGTAACTAGTTGGTCAGTAGACCACTGAATATCATCGACTCCTAGGAAGTAGCCTTGGAAGTAGAAGAACAATCCGACCAATAGTTGTCCAAATTTAAATCTCAAGGCATTGTCTTGTTTGATTG
Organism: Cryptomeria japonica; assembly: GCF_030272615.1. Taxonomy (NCBI): domain Eukaryota; kingdom Viridiplantae; phylum Streptophyta; class Pinopsida; order Cupressales; family Cupressaceae; genus Cryptomeria; species Cryptomeria japonica. The sequence goes on along the minus strand of NC_081414.1, from coordinate 887,040,022 downwards.
ACTTCAGGTTCACCAGTAGCTCCCTTTTCATATAGGTGCATAAATCAAATGAGGGATCTTCCATGATCATCCTGTAGCTAGCATTTACCGTTGCAGCAGAGATAGAGTTGATCCTGCTAGCATAGAATGTCCGATAACATATCACCATGTAGGCATACTTGACTAGATTGTCCTTGATGGTATTGATGGTCATTCCTTATTGGTCACTCACAAAACCAATGAGCTTGGTCATATTGGTCTTGCTGATCTTCCTTAGGGCTGGCACTTCTCCAATGTTACAGAAACTAGTGACAGCATGAATCACTTCTGGTGTGATGTCATGTGTTCGCTCCAAATACATTTTGTCACCATGCACTTTTCTTAGAATGATGTAGATGTGATCATCTATGAATTCTTCAAGGAAATAGACTACATTCTAAAGCTTCTTCTTTTCCAAGATGTTGAATTCCAATTTGATCTTCTTGTCCTTCTGGCATAACAAACTCAACTAAGAATGGATCACTAGAGATCCTAGGTCTTGAATTTTATAGTCAATCTAATTGAAAATACCTTCTTCTACTATAACACCAGTGGGTATTTGGGAGAGTGCATTATATTTTGCTTTCCATTGGATGAAATCTACTAAATCAATGGGTGCACTAGAACTAGAGTGCGATGCTGAAGCCATGATAAACAGAAAAACTCAAAAAACACCTTTGAAAGTCGAGATTTAGGGCTTGCAAATTCTACTTCGCCACTCACTACTTTAGTTGCTGGGTTACCGCTTTGAGTTCTACACTTGACCGATTGATGTTATCTTCAGATTCTTCTTCAAGGTTTTGAAATCTCTCTGAATTGCAAGACAAATCATCTTTTGTTGCTCTACACTTGAAAACTTCTTCGCTCAAAAATTGATAAGTGAAAATGACTTGAAAATCCCTTTTAAATGATTTCTCCACCTACCATAATAAATACTCCACCATTAGGGCATAAACCCTAATTTTCCTTTAATCGTTTCTGATCTTTCACCAATTGATAGGTATCACATACTGGTTAGGGTCTTTTACCAGTGTAAACTGGGGGTTTGAAATATTTTACCAATTTATTTCCCCCTAAGCTTTCCTATAGCTTAGTTTGTCGATTCAGAGATTTCCACACCAGGTGCAGAAACCGGTTCTTCTAGAGACACTTCTTTTGGCTTCTTTTTCCAGGTTTTCTTCATATCTGCTTGAACAATTTGAACATCAATCTTCCCTTCCAAAGTGACTGGTATATCATCCGATATATTCTTTCTCATCCTGTAGAATCTTTTTGTATAACCCAATTTGTTGCAATGATAGCAAACCATTCCAGGTTCTCTCCAAGGTCCTTTATTCATATTCCCATTCTTCCTTTTGCATGTTGTAGCAGTGTGACCACTACCATGACAAATCAAACAAGTTGCTCTCCATCCAGTTATTGCTTGATAGCTACCGCTACCTGTAAAGCAGAAAATCAAACCCTAGGTGTTCCCCCACTCCAAGGAGAGAGAAAGGAGGTCACTAGGATTGACGGTTTTCACTTAGGAGAGACTTTAAATTCAAAAGAGGGGTTGAAACTCACAAGATCTAATCCCACACAATGCAAGATTGAATTCTAAATGAGCTTCAAGGGTTGAGACAACAAGGCTACCCTCTTTTGTAAAGAATGTAGATAGAAGGATTGAACTAGGAGTGTATGTGAAAGTAAGAAAGATTCGCTTGCAGACAGAAATAGAAACATGGGATGAAGCTATGGACCTGGAATTATCAGTAAAATGTCGAGATGATGCTGTCCTGCAAGTTTGAGTGAAAGTTGACGGGACGATGGCGCCCGGAGTGCACACGGTCCTCCGAAAAATCCACGAAACGAAGGGGGATCTGTTCGTCTCTGCACAAGGATTCTAGATCTTCAATTACAGCCGCATACTTGCAACCTACACATAGAAAAGAGAGGATGATTGGGGGGTTAGGGATTAGGGGTTTGCCTTTAGGTCAAACCCCAGTTTTGGAATTAACCAAGAAATGAGAATGTTGTAAATGTAAATGTTTGTAATGTAATCAAGTACTGATACCTTGTTGTAAGAATGTTTGTATTCTTACATGCGAAGGTGTAATGATGTTGTATGTTGTATGTTGTAGGTGATCTCCTCTTCAATGGTTGAATCCTTGTCTTGAATGCAACACTTAGCCTTGAATGGAGACTTAGAATGCTCAATTGCTTGAAGGAATGCTTGAATGCTTGAATGTTTGAATATCACTTCCGCCTCTTGCACACATATGTTTTTCCTCCTTTTTCTAGAAGAGGAAATGTAGTTTATATACTTGTCAATTAGGGTTAGAAGACTGATTTTTCTTACCTTAGGATGACCTAGGAGGATTATTTTCCAATTTGCAAACTTGAAGACCCGATGCCCCATAAGAGACCGGGCCCAAAATAGGGCCAGGGACCAGGCCGCTGGGCGCCATGGTCCTGAGGGACCAGGGTGCTAGGCACCATGGTCCTGAAGGACCAAGGCACTGGGCGCCATGGTCCTGAAGGACCAGGGCGTTGGGTTCCATGGTCCCACCTCCCGGGACAGCAGGGTGCAAGGAGGATCAGGCCAAGGTGCAGAAAAGATGCAGTTTTTGATGTCGTAAATAGGTTTAGGGGTCTCCATTCAGGTTCAATGTTGTGCCACCATTGTGAAGACCCAAATGCAGTCAAACTTGCAAGTGTCACAATTTTAGGATGCTACATTTAGCCCCCACTTTAGCGGGAGTATAAGCGTACGCCCATACTTTCGGTAAAGTACAAGGAAACAACATTGAAAGACTTTCACCACGTCAAGGAGGCAAGATACACCAAGCCCCCAGTGGAATAAGGATCTTACAACTTTGATTGACAAAGTAAAAGGGAAGATCATGAGGGAGAACCATGACTATCAGTAGTAAGGTCCCCTCACTATGAGTCATGCAAGAAAAATACCAAAAATTTTCAAGGCAAAGTTAAGTTCGCTAAGAAATTTTCAAGTATCCTGAAGAGATATGGGCGGGGTGTATGCCCCCCTACATTAAAGTGATCACACACGCCTCAACGGGGGTGATTGTTTTAAGGTAGTGATACACATAAGAAATGAGAAGGGAAAGGAGCACGTTATCACAAAGATTTAGCCCCCAAGTGTGACATAACCCAAGGATAATAGACACAAAACACAAAGCACAAGGTGACTTTGCTTTCCTTGGGGTCAGTATGCTATATGATAATTCATGTATATCATATGTATGTATGCATAATTGTTCTTCATTCCCCAGTCAAGGAAGGTCACCTAGAAGAAGGGAACACATGTGTCTTTTGAGTCAACATGAGAGAGACCAAAAGAGATCTCAATGCTTTGGATCATCCTCAAGTAGACAACACTAAGGACAACAAATAGAAGAATGAGAATAACACATAGAAGAAGTAACAAAAGAGATCAAGAGAGGAGGAGAGAGTCTGCTATGCTAATGAAACTAGTCTAGCACGTCATCCACCCCCCGATCTTGCTAATCAATATTTCGGGAAGGTAGGGAACACGCTAGAGGAGGAACATCCAACACAGCAGATGGAGCTATCACAAGATCCAAACAAGGGCTATGTTCATGTTCCAAGCCACGTTGTTCTTGTCTAGGAGCTAGGATAAGTGCTTTAGAAAATTCGTTAGATAAATGGTTATCAACATCAACATATTCATATTTACTATCAGAAGCAAGAGAAGTAACATTTTCATCATGAATAACATTTTCATCTATATCATCATCAAGATTTATAAAAATAGGATCTTTAACTCACACAGGATCAAAACCATCATGCATCTTATGTTTAGGAGATTTTGGCTCAATTTTCGGCTGAGGAGAAAATGGAATAATACTAGCTAAAGGTGTTTTTGGGGATAGCAAAGTTTGAGAAGTAGCTGCACGAGCTCTAAGATGATGTTGTCATCGGCGTTCACGCACAGAACGATTTCGTCTAGTCTTAGTAGGAAGTTGAGAAGATTGAGGAGGAGGAATGTTCTCATCCTTATCACTTGGGTGTTTAGGTTGTGGTCTCTTAGGTTGGATGATAGGAGAAGAGGAAGGTCTCTTCTCTTTATAAGAGGAAGGAGGAGGAATTGCTCCATATAAAGTAGGAATATTTGGTTTAGGAAGGAGACCAAGTCCATCATGACGAGGAGGTATAGGTCTACTTTTAGAAAGTTTATCAGACATAGTCACATCCATAGGGATGGGTTGAGAATCTTCTTGAGGAAAGACTTTAGTTTTATCTTTCAAAGGAAGAACTTCCTTCTCAAGAATGATAGGAGTATCAAGTTTGGGTGTCCTAGGTTCACTTAAAGATAGGATCATATCTTTTTTCCACTTTTGATAAGATTTAAAAAGATGATCACTTCGCGGTGGAAGAGATTGGAATTGTTTAGGCCAAAAATAATCAATAGGAATGCTAGAAGATCTTTCAGCTGGTTTAAAGAGACTATGATTGACAGTGACAACTTCACCATTATGGGGAAATTTCAAACACTTGTGAATAGGAGAAGCAATAGCTTTCATGGAAGATAGCCAAGGATAGCCTAGCTTCACATGAAATTGTTCGGGTGATGGAATAATAGCAAAGCTCACATCAAGGGATTTGTTATGAACTTCAATAGGTAATGTAATAGAACCAATTGCAGGAGAAGAAAATGAATCAAATAGTTTCACAACCATATTTTTTTTGTCATAGATCACTTGATTCAATTGCAAAGTAAAGAGAAATTCTTCAGTAATAACATTAACCATGCAAGAAGGATCAATAAGCACTCCACGGCAAGGTGTATTCTTGAATTTTGCAACTATATATAAAGGACCATCAGGTGCCCTGATAGTTTCACTAGAATCAAATGTGATGGAAGGTTCTTTAGGGATTTTCTGCAGCTCTACAAAGTTAATCACATTCGGAGTCATAGACACAAGACCATTAGGTGAGAAAGAGGAATCATTAGTCTCAATCACATTAGAGGTATGAGAAGGTAATGGATCAGTAAAAACCTTAAGATTTTGGTTAGGAAGAGCTACAGATGTATTACCTTTATCATTCACACCTGAAACAGAGATAGTATTATTATCAATCAAATCTTGAATCTTCCCCTTTAAAGCAAAACATTTTTCAGTATCATGCCCAGGTTGACGATGAAATTGACAAAAAGATTTGTTATCAAAATAGGGTGAATTAATCTTTGGAGGATCTATTTTCTTTATAGGAGGGAGAGTAAGCACATTTTGTTCCAATAACTTGTTCATAATACTATGCAATGATTCATTCAAAGGAGTAAACTTTCTTTCTTTCTTGAAAAACTTAGAAATAGGAGGCACGCCTGATGCTGCATTCACATTGTTGTTGATGATGTTTTCATTGAACTTAATGGACTCTCTGTTTAGTTTAAACTTCCCAAATGGTTGTTGACTACTATCACCCTTATCACTCGGAGCCATAGGATTTGCTTGTTCCATTTGACTCACAGTCAGTTGATAATTGTGAAGAGTTGCACACAACTGTTGGAAAGAAGCAAACTCAGAAAATAGATGTTTTTCTCTAATATCTTTTTGTAAATTAGAAATAAAGATTCTTTGAATATCATTGTCAGGTACTGGAAAAGAAATTTGAGCACACAAATGCTTATATCTACCAATGAAATCAGTCACTTTTTCTTTAACACCTTGTTTACAATGCATTAAATCAATCAAAGTAACTTTAGGACTTATATTGTTTTTAAATTGTTGAATAAAAGTATTTGCAAGTTGTTGGAAAGAAGTAATAGAATAGGAAGGCAATGAGCAATACCATTGTAGAGCCTTATCTCTTAATGTTCTAGTAAACAGTTTTGCAAGCAACCTTTGGTCATGAGCAAAATCGGTACATATTGTTTGAAAGGTCTTAACATGTGTTAGAGGATCACCTTTACCATTATAAAGCTCCAATTGCGGGATTTCAACATGCTTAGGGGGGATAGCTCGAACAATGTCAAGAGAAAGTGGGCTCGCAACATCAAATGTGGGCACACTAAACTTAGATTGATTCATAGAGGCAATTTGTTGCTGTAAAGAAGAGACAGTTTGTGCAAGATTGTTAATGGTCACTTTAGTCGACGAGTTCATATTAGACATGTTAGATTGTGATGGAGGTATTATGTTATTGAAAGAAGGTATCAATTGAGAGTAAGGTGGTGGGACACTATGATGGTTAGTCATAGGAGATGATTGGAAAGAAGGAACACTACAAGGAGGAATGGAATGGTTGAATGAATTGCCCCCTTGCGTCATGTTCATTTGTGGAGATGTAATAGGGACACTCATTGAAGGAATGAATGAAGAAGTCAGATTGAATGAAGGAAGAGGGTTGATTGAAGAAGAAGGATTGCCCCCATGACTGGTGATCATAGGTGGAATTTTTTTTATTGAAGTAGTCATTATGTTTGATGTAAAAGTAGGTATACTAGCAATAGAAGTTGTCACAGGGATAGAATGATTGACTTGAGTAGGAGGTTGTGTATAACCTAAAGTTTTGCCACAAATCTTCATAGGCATCACATTTGAATCCACGATGTGTGCAATACCATGCAAAATATCAATTCCATTCTTATCACTTTGAACCATACATTTTAGACCCTCAATTAATGAAAGAGCTTGACTATCGGGGGATTCTTGAGACATCCATTGCTGAAAATCATCAAATTGATTATCCAATTTCAAAAGTTGTTCTACAGAAACCTCATGGAGAGCTTCTTCATCGTTAAGAGGATTAGAGGAATTACCCGTGTCCTCATTAAAGAGACCATTCAAATTAGGTTCCATCTCCTCGGTAATTAAACCTTGGAAAGACTTAATTCTAAGGCTTCGTCTAATAGGAATAGTGTAAGTAGGGCTTATTGTTGTAAAACTCATGCACTAGAGAGGGAGAGAAGATTTTGAATTTTGAAAATATTTTTGAATTTAGAGGTAGCAAATTTCAATAAAATCAGCCAATCTCCTAGATTTAAGCTGTTAAATGCAATCACGACAATCTCCCGAAATTTCAGAAAAAATATCAGGGACCGTGGTGAACGGAGTGCACATAGTCCTCGCAACTTTTTTTGAAATTTTTAGGGATGAAAGTTATGATGATTTTAAAGCTAATCTGAAAAAATTGAGTGATTTTATGATCTGTAGATAGGCCAAATTAAAGTTGCAATCTCAAAATTGAACCCTACCAAGATTGTTAAAAAATGCAAAATTTGACTTTTGAAAAAGAGAGGGAAACTGAAATTTTGAATTTTATGATTTTAGAGGGAATACTAAAAGCTATGCAAGCTTTGAAATTTAAAAGTTGACTCGATTTCACGCAAAATTCAATTTTGAAAGCGAAAATCAAAGTTGTTGCATTTAAACACTTAATTTCAAAAGTCACAAATTGCAAAAATTTGAATAAAGCACTGAAACTTTGAATGAATGCCAACACACTTTTCAGATTTAGGACAGTAAGAAACACAATTTTGCCACAAAATTTCAATTTCAACAATTTTTGAATGATTAGAAGCCTTAATCCAAGCAATCACTAGACCAACTTTGACTTTAATTTTGAAAGTGTTAGAATTGATGAAATCAACCAAGATTCTGGATTCCAGCAGAAAAATACAGTAAGATCTAGCTCCCAAAATTTCGGAAAAAATGTCGGGGACAATGGTGCTCGAGGTGCACACGGTCCTCGCAACTTTTTTCAAAATTTTTAGGGATGAAAGATATTATGATTTTGTTGCGGAATCCAAAGTTACAGCCGATTTGGAGGTGTTTTGATCAGTGAAATCATCAATCAAAGGTTGAATCAAGAGGGTTTTAAAAATTAGGGCTTTGACACTTAACCACTTAATTTTCAGAATTAAAGCACAAATATGAATTGATGATTTGCAATAGAAGGGTAGATTTGAAACAAGCATTAACAATTAGACATTTCACAAGCTCAATTACTAAAAATAAAATTTAGGGTTTTTATGCAATTAACCTCTAAAATTTGCAAAAGATCAAACATGGAAATGTAATCAAGGAAACCAATTTTTTAGATCTAACCATGAATAATCAGAATTAGGATGTTCATGTCGGGTTCACCAAAATGTAAAGCGGAAAATTGAACCCTAGGTGTTCCCCCACTCCAAGGAGAGAGAAAGGAGGTCACTAGGATTGACGGTTTTCACTTAGGAGAGACTTTACATTCAAAAGAGGGGTTGAAACTCACAAGATCCAATCCCACACAATGCAAGATTGAATTCTAAATGAGCTTCAAGGGTTGAGATAGCAAGGCTACCCTCTTTTGTAAAGAATGTAGATAGAAGGATTGAACTAGGAGTGTATGTGAAAGTAAGAAAGATTCGCTTGCAGATAGAAATAGAAACATGGGATGAAGCTGTGGACCTGGAATTATTAGTAAAATGTCGAGATGATGCTATCCTACAAGTTTGAGAAAAATTTGACAGGACGATGGTGCCCGGAGTGCACACGGTCCTCCGAAAAATCCACGAAATGAAGGGGGATCTGTTCATCTCTGCACAATGATTCTAGATCTTCAATTATATCCGCGTACCTGCAACCTACACATAGAAAAGAGAGGACAATTGGGGGGTTAGGGATTAGGGGTTTGCCTTTAGGTCAAACCCCAGTTTTGGAATTAACCAAGAAATGAGAATGTTGTAAATGTAAATGTTTGTAATGTAATCAAGTACTAATACCTTGTTGTAAGAATGTTTGTATTCTTACATGCAAAGGTGTAATAATGTTGTATGTTGTATGTTGTAGGTGATCTCCTCTTCAATGGTTGAATCCTTGTCTTGAATGCAACACTTAGCCTTGAATGGAGACTTAGAATGCTCAATTGCTTGAAAGAATGCTTGAATGCTTGAATGTTTGAATATCGCTTCCTCCTCTTGCACACATATGTTTTTCCTCCTTTTTTTGGAAGAGGAAATGTAGTTTATATACTTGTCAATTAGGGTTAGAAGACTGATTTTTTTGACCTTAGGCTGACCTAGGAGGATTATTTTCCAATTTTCAAACTTGAAGACCCGATGCCCCATAAGAGACCGGGCCCAAAATAGGGCTAGGGACCAGGGCGCCATGGTCCTGAGGGACTAGGGCACTAGGTGCCATGGTCCTAAAGGACCAGGGCACTGGGCGCCATGGTCCCACCTCCCGGGATAGTAGGGTGCAAGGAGGATCAGGCCAAGGTGCAGAAAAGATGCAGTTTTTGATGTCGTAAATAGGTTTCGGGGTCTCCATTCAGGTTCAACATTGCACCACCATCATGAAGACCCAAATGCAGGTGAAATTGCAAGTGTTACAATTTTAGGATGCTACACTACCTGACCTATGATTATAGGTATTAAGCTAGTTAGGATTTCGGTTCCCAGAGGGTTTAGGAAAAACTCCTTGACTCCTTTGAGGATACCTTCCGGTGTTGTGCATGACAGACCTGCATTCAAATGCTCTATGCCCAAACTTGTTGCATGCATAACAATTTCCATTGAATCTATAGGATCTAGGCTTATTGTTTAGAAAGTAATTAAAGTTATTGTAAGCCTTAGTTTTACATATATTAGCAGTATGTCCTTCCTTGAGACAATTAAAGCAAATAGGTTTGAAATTTTTCTTACCTTTATCCTTTGATGTCAGTTGCTTCTTTGATGCTACATCTCTTGCTCTAGAGGTCTCACCTTCCTCATATTCAGAGAAACCAAGTCCAATGGTATTCTTTACTGGTTTTGCTAATTCAAGCTTTTATTCTAGCTTAACAATGCTCTTATTGAATTTGGCAAGTATTTCCTTTGACTCGGTGAGTTCTTTGGTAATAGTAGCATTGGACTCCTTCAAGGTTGCATTTTTAGAAATAGCCAAGTTAAGTTCACCTTGCATATCTTCTTTTTCCACTTTTCTTTCTTGGAGAAGAGCGGTAAGTGTATTGATTTCTTACTTCAGCGTGGAGATCTCATGATCTTTGTCTTTTGTCAAATCTTCAGCTTTCCTTCAGTTCTCAATCTCTTGACACATCCTGATAGTTAGTCCTTCTAATTCCCTTCTTAGGTTGGCATTAGACTCATTCAGTTTTTCAACTTCTTCAACTAGGGCTTCCATGTCCACTTCATCAGAGGAACTTTTTTCAGTTAGCTCCATCAGTTTCTCAACATGCTCTCTCCTTTTTTCTAGAGAGGCCTTATACTTGACTTTGATTTCATCATAGGCTTTCTTAGTTTGAGTGAGCCAATGAGTAAGTTCCCTCATATTTTATTCCCCCATATCTCTTTCCAAGTGGTTAAACTTATAGAAAGGTTGGCTCTGATACCAATTGATGAATACTAACAGGGGGAGTGAATTAGTATACAAAAGAATACTAAAACTAAACACTTAAATAGTTTAGCAGTAAACTGGTATACTAGTTTTACTAACAAATCAGTTAACACAAATGCAAACTAGACAACAAAAAAGGCATTCACCCACAGAAGCACAATCACCATAACACAAGAGATTTTGATGTGGAAACCCAAATGGGAAAAATCACAGTGAGATGAAACTCACAAGTAACTTGTTGTTTACATGAGAGAGGGGTGGTTGAATTAGATAAACTCACAATATCAATGATCTCATCATATTCAACCTCGATAGAACTTACTTGATATGCAACTATGACTGTAAATCATTCAAACTCTTAAACTATTAAACTTGAAACAACAAAACACATTTAACACTAGATTTAACATGGAAACCCAAATAGGGAAAAACCACTGAGGGATTTCAAACCCACTAAGAAAATATACTCTTCTAGAGTATGCTCGGTTAAAAGCCAATCTTGTTAAAGATTACATAAACACATTGCTAGATGTGACCTGGTCAAGGGATTTCCCTCAGATCTAGTAGAATCTTGCACTTTGTTAGAAGTGACCTTGTCAAAGGATTTCAAACACTCATTCAGAATGTTACCTTGCTAGAGGATTTACAAATAAGACTGTTAGGTCCACTCAGTTAAGAGATTTCCTGTCACTTACAAAATAAATAATAGCAATAAAATATATCTACAACTTCACATCTGAAATGTTAAAGTAGACTCTATGTGCTCAAAATAATCTTGTCATAAGACTTATCTTCCTCCTTGCTGAGCTTTTCATTCTATTTATCAATCAGATCTCCAATCTTCTATACTCGGTAATCACCTCTGCAATATCACTACTCTGCTATTTGCTCACATTTTTTGTTCATCAACTTTTCCTTATTTATAAGCAATTCAAAACCACTTAATCTCCTTAATCACATTTCCCATGATTAATATTAGCCATTAGATCTTCAAACTTGACTAGGTTCATTGAATCCTTCGAACTGAAAAATGTTTTATCTTTCCTTGGAACTCGTATACCTTCCTTGATACTTGTGCTTAGTTTTGACCATGCAGTCTGTGTTGTAGATCCAACTCTTGAATTTTCATTGTTGTTGATCCTTAACAAACTTCTTGCATGACATTCCAATCTCCTATAAATCTCCAACTCATTGGCATCCTTCATTTAATAATGTATTTATTCATCCAATGCATTCTGTTACTGCTCAGTTGATACTCGGTAAATACTAAACTTTACTCTGTAGACATTCTTTCTACTTTAACCAACATGGATAAGCTTGGTGTTTACCAACTAGCTCCTTGCTCAGTAAAATAGAACAGTATCAAACCTTTACTCATTCTGATGCATGAAATCTTTTCTCCTTCATATTCAGTCTTTGAATACACATATATATAGGATATCAAAACAATCAAAATAACATACTCATCACTGTCTAACTCGGTAATAGTTGCCCATTAAATAACTTATTACTCCCCTTCATTTTCACATTCTTTTTGTGTCACTTACTGACATCTTTATACTCATCAAAACATACTTTTTAAGATATGGCAACATCATACTGAATCAGAAAATCAATTGCTTGACATCAATGACAAAATAATATTATTAAGACAGTAATCATCATTCATCAATTATATCAACAAACTTAATGTAATGCCAACAATCTCCCCCTTTGGCATTGATTGAAATACCAAATTGATTTATTCCTATTGATTCAGACTGTTGTTTTTCTTCTCATGTTATCCTTGAGCTATAAACTTTTCCTGTGATCTTCTCCCCCTGTCATTAGTCTTCTCCCCCTTTAACAACAATGCCAAAAGTAAAACTAATTCATGATTACTTCCCCTTTTGAAGTAATATCCTTGCTTTTTAAAACATATACAAATGTATCATCTTAGTCTCGGTTAGGGCAACTTGTTTTCATTCACTATTTCCTGCACAACTTTAGATGACCTTCTAAAGTGTGTAAATCAGCATCAACTCGCAAATAGTATTCTGTAGAGTCATAGAATTGATGCTTTCACCGAACTCTGTCAGTGAGTACTAGATAGGGGTAGGACCCCTAATTTACTTCTGAGATACTCAAAAGTGTCCCTTGGCAGTGGTTTTGTGAAGATGTCTAGTAATTGTTCCTTTGTGCTAACATATTCCAGCACAACTTTCTTTTCTTGAACTTCTCTTAGATAATGATACTTTATAGAGATATGCTTTGTCTTAGAGTGCATTACTGGATTCTTTGAAATGTTAATAGCACTTGTATTATCACAAAATATAGTTACTGGCTCGGTAACTATCTCATTCATACCTTCCAATAGTTGTTTGATCCATGCTATATTGGTACAATTCAATGCTGCAGCAACATATTCAGCTTCAACTGTTGACTGTGAAATGCATCCTTGTTTCTTGCTAAGCCAACTCAGTAGTCTTTCTCCCAAAAAGAAAGCTCCACCACTTGTGCTTTTCGTGTCATCAATATTTTCTGCCCAATTAGCATTAGTGTAGACTTTTAAGTCAAAATCATTCCTCTTTTCATATAGTAAACCATAATCTTCAGTGCCTCTCAAGTATCTGAAAATTATCTTGATTGCTATCATATGGGTTTCTTTGGGATCTACAAAAAATCTTGCAGCTATACCTACTACATGTGCTATATCAGGCCTGCTATGGACTACATATTGCAACTTTCCAATCATAGATCGATAAAGTGTCTCATCAATAGATGCAGATTCATCATTCTTTGATAGTTTACAATTAGTAGTCATAGGAGTACTTACAGGTTTCGAATCCTCCATTCCAAATTTCTTCAAGATTTCCTTTATATACTTGGATTGAGTAATGAAAATCCCATTTTTCATTTGCAGTATCTGTAAACCTATAAAATACTTTATTTCACTGATTAATGACATCTCAAATTCTTTGCACATTTCATTTCCAAAGTTCTTGCATAAAGAATCATTACCACAAAAACTAATATCATCAACAAATATGGCTGAAATCAATATTCCATTATCCTCATCATTCTTCATATACATGTTGTTGTTTTCACTAGTCCTCATAAATCCAATCCTTATTAAGTAAGAGTGCAACCTTTCATACCATGCTCTGGGTGCTTGCTTTAGGCCATATAAAGCTTTGTTCAACTTACATACCTAATTTTTATTCTTCTCTTCTATAAATCCTTCAGGTTGTTCAATATAGACTTCTTCTTCTAGTACACCATTCAAAAATGCAGATTTAACTCACATTATCAATGATCTCATTAGATTCAACCTTGATAGAACTTACTTGATATGCAACTATGACTGTAAATCATTCAAACTCTTAAACTGATAAACTTGAAACAACAAAACACATTTAACACCAGATTTAACATGGAAACCCAAATAGGAAAAAACCACTATGGGATTTTGAACCCACTAAGAAAATATACTCTTCTAGAGTATGCTTGGTTAAAAGCCAATCTTATTAAAGATTACATAAACACATTGCTAGATGTGACCCAATCAAGGGATTTCCCACAGATCTATCAGAATCTTGCACTTTGTTAGAAGTGACCTTGTCAAAGGATTTCAAACACTCATTACGAATGTTACCTTGCTAGAGGATTTACAAATAAGATTGTTAGGTCCACTCGGTTAAGAGATTTCCTGTCGCTTACAAAATAAATAACAGTAATAAAATATAAAATATATCTGCAATTTCACATCTAAAATGTTAAAGCAGACTCTATGTGCTCAAAATAATCTTGTCATAAGACTTGTCTTCCTCCTTGCGAGGCTTTTCAATCTGTTTATCAATCAGATCTCCAATCTTCTATACTCAGTAATCACCTCTATAGTATCACTGCTCTGCTATTTGCCCACATTTTTTGTTCATCAACTTTTCCATATTTATAAGCAATTCCAAACTGCTTAATCTCCTTAATCACATTTACCATGATTAATCTTAGCCATCAGATCTTCAAACTTGACTAGGTTCATTGAATCCTTCGAACTGAAAATCATTTTATCTTGCCTTGGAACTTGTATACCTTCCTTGGTACTTGTGCTTGGTTATGACCATTCAATCTATGTTGTAGATCCAACTCTTGAATTTTCATTATCGTTGATCCTTAACAAACTTCTTGCATGACATTCCAATCTCCTATAAATCTCCAGCTCATTGGCATCCTTCATTTAATAATGTATTTATTCATCCAATGCATTCTGTTACTGCTCGGTTGATACTCGGTAAATACTGAACTTTAATCGGCCTTGGTGTTTACCGACTAGCTCCTTGCTCGGTAAAATAGACCAGTATCAAACCTTTACTCATTTTGATGCATGAAATCTTTTCTCCTTTATATTCAGTCTTCGAATGCACATATATATAGGATATCAAAACAATCAAAATAACATAATCTCATCACTATCTAACTCGGTAATAGTTGCCCATCGAATAACTTATTACTCCCCTTCATTTTCACATTCCTTTTGTGTCACTTACTGACATCTTTATAGTCATCAAAACATACTTTTTAAGATATGGCAACATCATACTGAATCAGAAAATCAATTGCTTGACATCAATGACAAAATAATATTATTAAGACAGTAATAATCCTTCATCAATTATATCAACAAACTTAATGTAATGCCACCATAACTATCTACAGAATAGTAACCAGACTGGTTAAGGTCAGACTAGTTAAGGTCATACAATGTTCTTCACGAGAACAGATCCTGTTAGGAACCTTAATCTCTATTAGGAGATAAGTCTAATTAAAGACTACCTTGTGAGAGGATTTCCGATCCGTAGATGTGAACAACCTTGTTAGAGGATTTACAAAGGCTTTTATGGGCCTAACTGGTTAAGGGTTTCAGACTTGTCGAAGATGTGAGTAATCAACAAGCGAATGATCTAGCAAATAACACAGTCTGCTTGGTTAGATCCATGATAGCTCATTGCTAATGCATTTCAGCATTACTTCAGTCTTCAGTAAATCCACACTATGTTACAACACACAGACTTGATCTTCTCTTCTAAGATCACACATACAAAAACTCATCAACCACAAAAAACCCTAACAGCTACATCTCCTAAAACCATAGACATGATGTCCTTAAAAAAGGAATCTGATTTTAGGTCAGTCCAATAGGATTACATTGCAAGTTCCTAGGTTCATTGCATCTAGACACATTTGATAACACAACACAAAAGCACCGTCAAAGTGTTGGTGGGTGGTGACTCATCACAAAAATACTAGTTGGTAACTCATCACAGAGTATTACTAGTTCATACAATTTTACCGATTATCAGTTGGTAACTCATCACAAAGTAATACTGGTTCAAACATTAAACTGTTTACTGATTGTCAAAAATGAAGATTGGGAAAATGATAACTGCTACTTTAGTTTCTTCGCTCTGCTTGAGATCCTTGAACCACTTGAGGTCTTCATACCACTTGAGATCGGTAAACACTTTCTGTAAAACACTGATAGCCTAAAGACTATAATACATAATACCGGTTTGGAACAAATACCGGTTGAGCATAACTCATACATAAAAAGTGATCTCAAAGCAAGTGTGTGTCCATCAATGACAATCACAACATAAACATCAAGAATGCCAACATTCTAAATAAGTGGATGCCTAGGGGAAAGGAGTTAGAGCTTATGTGTTCAGCTCATGCAGATGCAAAGGCAAATGATAGTCTCAGATCCACTTGTGAGTTCATAAAAGAAATGAGTATTCTCTTAGAAGAAAGGGCAGGTGTGAAGAGAAAAGCCCAATTATACAGGAAACAGTATTCTAATTACAAGTATGAGTTGTTTCTCAGGGTTTTTGTTGGTCTGACTCAGTTAAAAGAGGAGAAGACATGGTTGGAAGAGCTAGACCACAACTTGTCCAAAAGAATCGATGAAATTATCAACATTGATGACACATCCTTATGTGTTAAGACAATTGAGGAGATCAAAAAGGTAAAGTCACATTATGGTTTCATAGGAACAAAGATTGGGCAGTTAAGGGTCACTCGAAAAAGGCTAGAAGGGATGAAGAAGAAGATTGTTAGCTTTTCTTGGACGAATGATGATGTGTTCCAGGAATGGAAGGACAAATATGTCAGACAAAAAGAAGAAGTTCCAAAATAGTTAGAAGATGTTGCATCGGGACAACAAGTTGAAGAGGTTGTTGATATTGAAAAGGACTTGTAACTATTTCTTGGAGGACATTGCAGTTTGTAACAAATTTTTCTTAGGAATGTCTGAAGCTTGTATGCATCCATAATGTTATAAATGGATACTAGGACTAATGGAAAAGGATCACAAGAAATTTTGTAAAGAAACTTTGCAGAAATATATCTGGGTTTTTCTAGCTATCATAGAGAATACTTTGAATCATGTAAGATTAATTTTCAAAATTAATATGAAGATGCAGATCAACAGTTTTCAGGCCTAAATCTATATTGTCTTCTAGTATGCACTCATTAATTTACTGGTTTCATTTGAATAATCTAGGGTTATTTGATTGAACATGGATTTCAAGGCATTCATATGGATATGTTTCTAGCTTTTCTTTTCAAGGGAAAGGAATTAAATATGATTGAAATATCTCTATCAGTAAATCAATTGTTTGCTTACTTTAAATTTGATGAATGGTTTTAGGTTTTTTTAGAGGATAAAACTCATGTATATGTCAGGCATGTATGGGGTTAGCTAAGGCTGAGGTGGTGAAATGTACGAGATTATTCAGTTTGGGAATTCTAACTTGATTTGGGTGACTCTATAGCCCAAAATAAGGCACTAGTATTCAATTGTAGGATTCTTTTTACCTTTCTTGAAGATCAATACTAAAAATGCACAAAAGTTTTCTTTTAATGTTTCAATTTCATTGAGGTGATGAAATCCATGGGTTTTCTGACACTGGTTTACTATGGATCTTAGTCTTAAAGTGTGAAAATATTCATAGAAGGTATACCCACCTGAACTTTGGATAAGTTCAAAGTGTAGAAGGTTTTGAAACCTTGTTATATGTTATTTTTGAGTTCTATTTCTCTGATCTCTTCATATGCAAACAGAGTTACTTGATTTTTACCAGAAGGATATAAGGGAAATCAAAATTTGAGAACAACACATTTCTTTATCTACTGTAGAAGCTAAAAATGTTGCACCAGTAGCTAATTGAGCTCAAGTTTTGTGGATGAAGCAAATGTTGAAGTGTATCAAGGTAAATTGTAGTGAACCGATAGTTATCTATTGTAATAACTCTCCAGCTATTGACATGTCTAAGAATATAGTATTTCACTCTAAGACTAAGCACATATCAATAAAATATAACTTTCTGAAGGATAAGGTGGAAGAAAAGGAAGTCAAATTGGTTTATGTGAACACTAAAGAACAGATTGCAGATATATTCACTAAACCGTTCTCTAAGTAATCATTTGAGTATTTGAGAGATAGGTTAGGGGTATCTACTCCTCTGGTAGAAACTTAATTGATGGAGTAGACCATCAGTCCAGTATGCATCATTAGCTTTATCCTTTTCTCTGGGTTGATGTAGTGATGCTACTGCTTAGGGGGAGTAGTCAGCCTTCAGATTCAGAGGCTTATATTCTTGCTTTGATATTTTTTGTCAGATTTATGACATTGATGTCAAAGGGAGACAGATAGTGATGTGAAAAATAAATTCAAAACTTTACAAAGATATTATTCATAGGGGGAGACTTGTTTCGTATTTCTTGGTACTTAGATGTTTTTCACATCTAGTGTTGCCATCAATGCCAAAGCAGGGGATTGTTGGCAATATGGAGGAATTGATTATGTGTCACATTGATGTTTTGTCATTGATGTCAACACTATATGTTATGATTGGTTATCGGTAGATAGATTTTGGTTACCGGTAGAAGATCTTGTGTTACCAGTAAGGGTTTAAGGTTTAACCGGCAGAGCTCTTACTGAGAATCTTTGACATAATGCATAAGTGGTGTTGATGCAGCTTCTAGATGGAATTCAAGATGCAGAAGGTGATCCTTGATCATTTCTCAACTGATTGGACACATCTCTTTGGCATGGTGGACCTAGATTAGGTCTAGTACCTATCTAGGTTATGGACCAATATCATGTTAACGTGTTCTCTACACATTACTGGGATGTTCTATGGATTGGTTACTGTTGTTTTGATCTAAAGCCAACATGGCATATCATTGTAATATGGATGTATGTAATGATCTTATTGTAATATCTTTTAGGTGGCCGACCGAATTGGTTTAGGCCTTAGGGTTTATATAAATTGATGTAAGATCTCATTGTAGATTGTGTGTCATGGTCATGGAATGAAATATCATATGCGAAGGAGATTTAGTCAATCATAGGTGATCAAATTGGGTTTAAGTAAGAGGTCAAAGGCCTCTGGTATTGAGCTTAACCGAGACTATAATCAGGCATGGTAGATGCTATCTCTAGTAGTTCATTCTTCTAGATTGTAGTCTAATTATCGCGAGGTGGTTATAACCTCTTTGTAGTTAGTGAGACTCCTTTGTAATGAGTAGTATGCTCTAGGCAATGTGCCTTCCTGCATGTGCAGGCCCCTCATTATATCACATACTTTCTAGAGAAGTATCATCTGACTATGGGTAGGCTTCCCACCATGGTTTTTCCCTTTACCAGGTTTTCCATATACAAAACATGGTGTTATGTGGTATGGTTGCATTGTGTTAATTCTCTATTTTATTCTTAAGTTTTACTACTTAACAATATCTATTTTTTCTATTTTGATATTCAATGTTTATGTGCTTTGGTTAAAGGTTATAAAGTGGTTTGATTGATATAATCTATTGACAACTGATTCACCCCCCCTCTCAGTTGTCCACCAGTTATCCTAACAAAGGGGCACTACTATAAGTATTATGAACATCTTCTAAGTAAGTCAAATAACCTTTATTATAGCTAAGAAATATTCACACTAGACCAAAGACTTGTAAGTGAATTTTAGTGGGTCGCATGCTCAACTTTGATGTTGAAAGCAACAATAATTGTCACACACACAAACAAACAAACATATCTACTCAAAATATCAAATAGAGGAACACCCACCAACCTAAACAAATAAATAAGAATTAACTATGAAATGAACTTGAATCACTCACACAAATAAAGATACATCCCAAAAATAGAGGGTTTGTATTGATTTGAAATAATTATTTCTCCTTCATTAAAACTAAAATGAAAGTTCTTACATTCAAAGTACCACTAAGAGGAGTACATATGAATGAAACTACGACTTTCCATGTTTTGGACTACTATCAACCTTGTTCACATGATCTAGAAGACCACACATAGAGACAAATAATATTTATACTTTTTCATAATTGACATAGAAAAAATTAGATTGAAAAAAGACAAAAGGAAAGTGAACATTTTTGGAAAGGAAAGAAAAAGATATTCATATAAGTACTTTTATGGAGGAAATAAAACACCCTTTATAATAAAGAAAGAAAAATAACTAACTTAAATACTAGGAGAATAAACCAAAAAAATAATATTAGTTAATTTTTTTCAAAAAGAGTGCACATTTTTAACAAACATTTAATTAAGATAAAATAAATTCCTATAAATACCTTTGTGAAGGAAATAAAACACTCTCCATAGTAAAGAAGATTAAAATAAATAAATTTTGTAGGAGAATAAAATATCTTTTATATTAATATTAGCTAAATAAAAATAAATGACTATTAGAAATTATTTTCGATATAAAAGCTATTGAGAATGAAATAGATAAATGTGTTTAACATAAATATGTGTTTTAGAAATTGAATTAAGTAATGAAATTGTTTAATTGAAAATTATAATAATCATTTAATGTTGATGATCAATAATATATAAATATCAATGATGTTCAAACAAGTTCTTTGGAATACTAGATCATCTATTTAAGACTCTAGATCGCTAGTGAGAATATAAATTTGTTGTCAAAATTATAGATTTTATTCAACATATAGATTTAAGTTCTAGTTGCAAATCCAATGGTTGTTAAGTTATACAATGCTATTTTTACCTTTCTTTGATATTACAAATCTATTTTTTATAAAAAAATATTTATTGTGCTTTCTAATTGATAGTCCCACAAACTACTTGTAGTTGATGAGAATGTTAGACAACTCAAATAACTAGAAGAAAACTAAGAGGGGGGTGAATTAGTTGTCACAGATTACCAGAATATTTAGCAATTAAAACTTTAATACCGGAACCCAAAACATTAATACTGGAATTCTTAAATCAAATACCGGAATAACAGTTAAACCAATTAAGCATAAACAATAATCAAAGAATAAATACCATCCACACGACACCAAGATTTATACATGAAAAACCCAGTAAAGGGAAAAACCATGATGAGATCCCTACCCACACTCAGATAATAATTGTGCAATAAGTATGTGAATTATAATTGAGGGGCTTGCACTTGTAGGAAGGCCAACAATATAGAGCACACAACTCATCACAAAAGGAGTCTCACTAAATACATAGAAATGCAGACTACAATTTGGAAGAATGAATGAATTGCAAAGATAACATCTCCTAAGCCTGAGTACAATTCTGGTTAAGCTCAATACTGGAGGATTAAATCCTCTTTCATTAACCCAACTCCATGTCAAATGATCGATAAAACCCTCTCCCTAAATGATATTGCATTATTCACACTTTACATATCCAAATCCCATTCCTTGACCATATATTCTACAATTAGATCTTACATCATATCTATAAACCATCGACAATAAACAATCAGGTCGACCACCAAATAATAAACCAATTACATAATTATAAAACATGTTGGTCTTAGACCAAACAAACAATATCCAACACATAAGACATCCTAGTAACACATTGAGAGGTCCAATCCACACGTTACATTAAGTTGATCCATAACCTAGATCAATCAGGACCCAATATAGGTCCACACGCTACAACAATGATCTCCATCCACCAAGTCTCGAACATGATCACCATCAACATCCTAAATCCATACCAGAAGTTACACCAACACCACTTATGCATATCATCAAAGATCTTCATCAAAGCTTTGCCAATGAAACCCTTGTTGGAACCACAAGCCAAGCTTCCAAGCAAATATGATAGCATCTGATCACTAGACCAAAACCAATTGACAAAATATAAACATGACTATCATGAATAAGACAATTCCATAACCAAACCATACCAGAGTATACCAGATCATGCCAGATCCAATCTAACCAGAAACCACAGATCCTACCGGGACCAAAAGGGTGCTAGTAAAGCATCCCAAACAGCTAGTGTTGACATCAATGACAAAACATCAATGCAACACATAATGAATTTCCTCTAAATGGCCAACAATCTCCCCCTTTGGAAGACAACCAACAATCTCCCACATAAATATATAGAAATGAAATTAGATGAAATGAAGAAGAAACTCCCACTGGGAATAATATCTTTGTAAAGCTCTGAATTACACATATATGTCTCCCCCTAATGTATATAACTCCTTAATTTTTTCACATCAATATCTCCCCCTTTGACATCAATGCCATAAATATGCCAAAAGTATCCAAGAAAAACATAAACCACTGAAACACATGGTTAACTTACCCCCCTGAGCAATAGCATCCCCACATCAGTGGCAGAATGAATGATATATCTGATAATACATACCAGACTGATGCCAAAAAGCATCAATCAGTTCTCTGTCAGAGGGGAAGAAACCCCTAACTTGTTTCTTTAGTACTCAAATTGTTATTTAGGCAAAGGTTTAGTGAAAATATCTTCAATCTTCTCTTTAGTGTTCACATAAACCAATCTGACTTTATTTTCTTCCACCTTCTCCTTCAAAATGTTATACTTGATAGATATGTTCTTTGTCTTAGAATAAAATACTAGATTCTTTGATATGTCAATAGCAGCAGAGTTATCACAGTGAATAACTACCAGTCTCGTACAATGCACTTTGATATCCTACAACATTTGCTTCATCCATAGAACGTGTGTACAGTTAGTAGCAACAACAACATACTTAGCTTCAGCAGTAGATAAATAAGTACATGACTGTTTCTTGTCGATCCATGAAACCAAATTATTTCCAAGAAAGAAAGCTCCATCGAAAGTACTTTTCTGGTCATCGACATCTCCAGCCCAATCAGCATCTATATATGCACATAAAGTAAAGTCATCATCCTTAGGGTACAACAAACCATATTTTGATATACCTTGAAAGTATCTAAAAATCCTTTTCACTACACTCTCATGATTTTCTCTAGGATCACTCTGATATCTAGATGCAATACAAATAGCATTCATTATGTCAGGCCTAGTTTGAGTCAAATAAAGCAGGCCTCCAATCATAGTTTTGTATCTTGTAGGATTTACTGGTAAAGAAACATCTTTCCTTATCAATTTCTCACTTGTAACCATAGGAGTACTTACCGATTTAGAATCTCACCTACCAAATTTCTTCACCAATCATAGACATTTCAAATTCTTTCTCCATATTCTTAGAAAATTCCATTCACAACTTATTTTCACCTCCAAAAATAATATCATCATCAGTGATCTTATAATATAAATTATTGTCACCATTACCCTTAGTAAAACCAAGCTTCAAAATATATCTATCCAACCTTGTATACCAAGCTCTAGGTGCTTGTTTCAATCCATATAAAGATTTCCTTAACCTGCAAACCATGTCTGTATCATCTAATAGTGAAAAACCATCAAGTTAGTCAATAAAAACTTCCTTGTCAAGATCACCATTCAAAAATGCACACTTAACATCCATCTGATAAACCTTGTAGTATTTATAGGCAGCATAGGCAAGAAATAATCTTACAGCTTCAATCCTAGCTACAGGTGCAAAAGTCTCCCCATAATCAATTCCTTCCTTTTGATAATATCTTTTACAAACCAATCTAGCCTTATTCCTTACAACTTGACCATCCTCATTCAATTTATTCCTAAAAGCCCATTTAGTTCCAATAACATTCTTATTTTTAGGCCAGGGAACCAAAGTCCATGTGTTATTCTTCTCAATCTGATCTAATTCTTCTTCCATAGATTTCAACCAATATTCATCTTTACATGATTCAATTACTGATACCAGTTCAACTTGAGAAATTAAACATACCTCATTAGTTGTCAGTCTTCTTCTTGTCATCACTCCATTATTCTTATCCTAATGATTTGATCTTCTAAATGATTCAATCTCACATATCTAAGAGTCTTCTGATTCTCTCTTCCTCTCCCTGGTTCTTCAGTTACTATGGAATTTTCTGATAGTGCCAAAGTAACTGGTTCAACACTTTGTTTCAATAAAGATACTATTGGTTCAGATATAATCATTTCCACTACTAGTTC
The DNA here is from genome assembly GCF_030272615.1 of Cryptomeria japonica. NCBI lineage: Eukaryota > Viridiplantae > Streptophyta > Pinopsida > Cupressales > Cupressaceae > Cryptomeria > Cryptomeria japonica. The sequence continues at coordinate 887,016,256 of NC_081414.1, read as the reverse complement.
CTTCTCATAAACTCCGATTTGACCTCTATTCATCCCATCCACCTTGACATTAGCACTCTCCATAATTCTCTGCAATATTTTTTTATAACATCTATATGTTTTTCTTTCATTAGAATAACCAAGAAATATGCCTTCATCACATCTAGGATCAAATTTTCCAATGATATCATCTCTCCTGATATAACATTTACTACCAAAGATTCTAAGATACTTAACTGTAGGTGTATTGCCAAACCATAATTCATAAGGATTCTTATTGGTTTCTCCTTCGATATGTATTATGTTGAATGTATAAATTATTGTACTTACTGATTCTCTCCAATAGATATCAGGTAGACTATCTTCCATCATCATTGTTCTAGCAGCATCCAAGATAGTTTTGTTCTTCCTTCCACAACTCCATTCTGCTGAGGTGTTCGGGGAGAAAAAATTGTCTCCTTATACCATGCTTCTCACAAAAGTTATTAAACTCACCGGATGTGAATTCTCCACCATGATCTGTCCTCAAACATGTAATCTTCAATCTTGTCTCATTTTCTACTTTAGCCTTAAATATTTTAAACTTTTTGTGAGGCCCTACCCCGACCCATCCTATCTCTTCAGTTATTTTCATTTTGGAACTATTTTGGATGCTAGTTTTGACACACTATGGATATAGAACTTTGCATGGTCCCACGATTTTTGGTAACATTGATATATATGGATGCTTCATTTCTGTGCCTTGTGGATTATAGAATATTATGTGATTCTAGATTAGGGTAATATTGTGACGAGGCAGGTTATTATCTGAATTTCAGGATTTGATATAATGTTAGGAAAATGTTTGCATATCCTGTAGATGGATCAAATTTTGAGGATTATGAGGAGATTGCTTGAATTGTGACAAATCATATTTCATAATGTCAAGTCTTTGCAAAATGAATGTATTGTATTCTGATTATGTAATATATATCATATGAGGTTATTTGGAAAGTACTAATGTTTAAAATTGAGATGTGCAGGAAATTATCCATGTGACCATGGAAATATTATGGAGAATCAAGCCTAGGCCAATGTGCGTTAGTAAAACCAGGGGTTGTCTATTTGGAGAGACAACACCCCGTATGTACTGTATTTTATTCGTAAATGTAAAATGTTGCATGAGTGTAATTTGTATTTATTGGATTATTTAAATTGTTTAAGGGACAATTGCCATGTGTTTATTGTGATGTGGAATTATGTTGTAGTGTCACTTGACACCTATGTAGTATGTTGTGTTGGCAATTTGTCATGTCACCTTTTTGAAAGTTTTATTTTTTTTTAATAGATATATCCCCTAATTATCCTTGAAGGAACCAAGAAATCTAGGTTAGAGAGCCACAAGGAAGGTCAACTCAGAGTTGACCCGTAGGTTAACTTCAGGTGGACTTTCTGAAGGTCAAATCAACTCCTAGAGTCAATTTTAGAGCTTTTCTATTAGGCCTCATGGGGTACCTATGGGTGAAGGCCAAAATTGGCCATGTGTCTTTCCCTTAGGACTTGTTTAACCACCCAAAAAAGTGGTTTTCCCAAGATGGACGAATTCCATCTATAGGAGTGCCATCCTTGGAAGGAGAACCTTCTTGGAGATAGTAATCCCTCTTCCCCATTCCATTTCCCTTCTCTAGGCACCTAGGTTAGGGAGTGTGTAAGACCTAGGGAAGACCAACCCAATGGGAGATCACTCACTCTATCCAAGAGGTTGGAAGGAGTGAGAGAGGCCTTCTTAGGCTAAGAATGGAAGCTTAGTGAGCTAATCACCCACTCTCCACTTTTGGAGATTTTTGGAAAAATTTGGAAAGAAAAACCAGTTTTAGAAATTTAGAGGAATTTTTGGTGGCCAAGGATTGCAGAAAGTTGTGTGGATTGGGCAGCTCATCTCCAACTAAGTTTAGCATACCTATTGGCAGAATAAGGTTGGTTGTTATCTCCTCTTGGTTTTGTTGTCTATGTTAGTTATGTTGTTTTGTTGAAGGAAAGATTTGCTTGTAAAGAAAGTGTGTATGTAAATTGTTGTTGAAGAAAATAATGTGTAGTTTTATTTCTATGTTTTTCTGTTTTGTGTTTTTGTTTTGGGAGTGTCCAAGATCTCCTACTCTTGGGAGAGTAGGATGATCTTGGGGTGGAAGAAGCATGACAGCCTTGGGTGAGAGGCTCTCCTTAAGGAGAGTGATCTCAAGGGTGTCCTTTGTGACCCTTGCTGCATAGCCTTGTGTATGCATTTGGGGGTCATAAGGGGAGAGAAATGGCTTTGAGCCTTTGGGGGGGCATAAGGTGGTTGGGATGAATTCTGATTGAGTATTTTGTGTTGCCATGAGGTGGCTTGTGATATTTTTTTTTTTTTTTTGGATGCAGTCTCCCCAATGGTACTTGGTCCACTTCCACCCATAGATTGATCTCCACAAATGTGGTGATAGTGTAGCTTGGGATGGGAAAGTGTATGTGTTGTGTGTTTGCCCTATTGTTGTGTTGTATTGCCTGATTGTAACCCGTCTAGGTCTTGATTCTCCTAGCTCGGGGGTGGCTTCTGGTAAGCCTAGGCTGGGAGGTGAGCATCCCATGGTCACAGTCCTAAAACTTTACTTGCAGGTGGCTTGGGGAAAAAGACTAGGAGTTGCAGATTTTGTGTTGCAGACTTCTATTTCAGATTCTTGATTTTTATTTAAATGCAGAAAAGAAGAAAGAAATGTAACCTTATGATTTGTAGCAAAAGAAAAAGGAAGAGAAAGTGCATATGTAAATATAGGGCTTAAAATGATTCTGTTTCTATTTAAATAAATGTAATTTTTATTTTCTGTGTAAAAATTAGAGAAAGATGACTGTTTAGATCTCCTACCCATTTTCTTATTTGGGCTATTGTAACAATCATTCTGGAAAAACAATGTAAATGTAATTCTTTTTATTATATTTTTATGTCTATTGTGTTTGTTGTAGTCTACATTTAAATCTGGTCTGTAACATGTTTATTTACTGCATTAGTAAGGAAAAGAAAAAGAAATGTAGTAGGGTTATTAATTACTTGCATAGCTTAAATTCTGTTAGTTTTATGACTGTTTTAAAAAAAAAAGAGTGAACTAGTATTGTTTTTTTTATTTCTCACTATTTACTTGCATAGTTTAGATTTTGTTATTTTATGACTGTAAAAAAAAAAGAAAACCAGAACTATTTTATTTCTGTAGCAAGTTTAAATAAAAGAAAGAAATAAATAGATCTATTCTAAGTGCTGTTAGAAGACTAAAAACGGAATGTAGATGGTTATAAACCTTAGATCAATATAAGTGTTTTTAACCCTATTACTTCAACATTTAGTCATATATATCTCTATATGTATATAAGTATATATATTGAAAATATATACCTATATAGATATAAAGTATATATACATATAAGCTTCCTGTAATGTGCATACCCCTGTAACAACAAAATAAAGGATGCATTTTGAACTTGTGCATCTCTGTTTCAAACATATAAAATATAATGCAGAATAAACCCTTTAATCATATATATATATATATATATATATATATATATATATTTATATTCTGCAATCTAAAGTCATGCTCTGTGGATGCCTGTAGAAGAAAATATCTTCATATTCATAAACGATACTATGCATATTATATATATATATATATATATATATATAATATACATAATATACATTTGAAATTAAAAAAAAACAAACTACATCTTATACCATTTTTATCAACCCACGAAACTTATTAAAAATGTTGCAAAAAAAAAAGGGGAAGCAAAGTCACGCGGGCCACTGTGTGCAACACAGTGGACGGCCACAGCCGAACCACTGTGCTACACACAGTGGGCGGCGCCGAAGGGCACCGCACTGTGTGTAACACAGTGGGCGGTCGCGGCCGCCACTGTGCTACGCACAGTGAACGACGCCCGCCACTGTGTGTATACACAGTGGGCGGCGGCTATGTCGTCCGCCACTGTGTGTACACACAGTGGGTGGCGCTGCCGCCACTGTGCGTATGCACAGCGGCGCCCGAAACCCTGCGAAAACCTCCGCCTCTCCCCGCATGAAACCCTCCGCCTCCGTACCTGCAGTCACATTCCAAAACAAAAAAAAAGAGAAAGAAAACAAAACAAAGAAAAAGGGTTAATATAAAACCCTAACCCATTTCGGGTTAGGGTATAATATGTAAAAAAAAAAAAAAGGGGTAAAAATAACATAAGACAAGTGTAATATGTAAAAATGCAACCCTAACCCCATTTCGGGTTAGGGTTAGCATTATATGAGTATATATATATATATATATATATATATATATATATATATATATATATATATATATTGATATATATATATGTATATTTATATATACATATATATTTATATACATATAGGAGATTTAGATTTGGGGGCATTTAAATTGGTTTTTTTTAAAATTATAATGAGGGTTAGTATTTAAGAATCTATATATATATATGAGGAGTTTAAGTTGGGATTTTAAACCTTGATTTTTTTATATACAAATATAATTGGGGGCAATTCCATAATGGAATTTTTATATGTCCGTTTAGATTGGAATTTCAAACTTGATTTTTTTGTAATATATGGAATGGGGTTATTTTAACGATAGAATTATTATATGTCTATTTACTCTTTAGGAGATTTAAATTTTAAAATAGTAAAATTTTAAAGGGATTTGAAAACAAAGGGATTATTATGGTTGGATACCCCATACATTAAATCGATTAATTTATTTAATTAATCAATGGATTTCCCTCAATATAATTGGACTTTAGAAAAAAATTTAAAAGGAGGAAATTGTAGATTTTTGAACTTTAGGCCTTGAGACCGATATTTGGCCGGATCGAAATTTAAATGACAAAATCAAGGGATTTAGGGAAAATTAGAATTGGCCCTAGTAATTGTCGGTTTCAGTGGGCAAATGACATTGTAGTAATTCGAAACCCCCATTGGTTGGAGGTGGATAATAAATTTTATATGAGCATCAAATAATCATTAACAATATCATTATATGTCCTGGAATGATTTAATACATTAAGATATCCGAATTATCCCTCGATGTAATTAGCGACGACTCGTCTTAGGTAATTGAGCTAGCTAACTAATCCGTAATGCAAATTAATCTCCACCAATCAAGTCACTCGCTCGAGTTGGTTATTTAACTTAACCTTAGTAAGTAAGTTAATTACATCCTAGATAAGACAAAACTTTAAGTACAGTCTTTATGTATTAGGATTTATAGCGAGTTCATGACGTCAAAAAAAAATTTGTTGTTCCGTTTTTGTGCCCTAAAGTTTGGGCACGACATTTTGGTATCAGAGCAAGGTTTCCAACACTAGGAACCTTTCTCCATTACGTTTCGCTTTAATTATCTAAATTAATCAAATATTTTCTTAAACGGAAAATAAAAATATAAATATATGAAAATTGAATTATTTAAATTAATTGTTTATTTATTTTATTTTTGTTTCCTCATAGGATGCCTCCGACTACGCGACAAGCTCGCAAGCGCGGAAGGGGTCCTAGGCGTACACGTATGGCACGCGAGGATGTTGCTAGGGAGGAACCGGTTCCAGAAGGGAACCCGGAAGCACCTCCCGAACCACCGGTTGACCCTAACCGAGACATCTTGCTAGCTCTTCAGAACTTGATCGGGATCGTACAGGATAGGCTTCCAGCAGCGGACCGTCATGCAGACAATCAGAACTCAGGGAGTCATAGATCAGTGGATAGGGAACGGAGTAGGAGTCCACCTCCTAATTCCGTAGAGGGTGAGGCAGAGCATGAACCGGAGTCCGTTCACCTGCCCGAACCCCCTCCTGTAGCAGCACCTATGTACTTTGAGAGAGCACGTCAGGAACCAGGAGACCTGATTAGAGAGGTTTTACGCCTCCAGCCGCCATCTTTTGGAGGCACTACTGACGGAGTAGAGGCTGAGGCATGGCTTTTAAGCCTAGATCGGTGCTTCGCATTGCGATCTTATGAAAGCAATCTGAAGGCACGCGTTGCAGTCCACCTTCTGAGATCGACAGCCTCCACATGGTGGAAGCAAGAGGAATTCAAGTGCGGACTCACTGCAGATACCATCACATGGGAAATATTCACAGAGAGGTTCAGAGAGAGGTACTTGTCAGAGCATTTCCGACAGCGTAGGATCGATGAGTTCCATGACCTCCAGCAGAAGGGTCTCACAGTGACCCAATACGAGAGTAAGTTTATTGAGCTCCTACCTTATGTAGATTACCTGAAGGACGAGAAGCTACTCGTCAACCGATTTGTTAGGGGGCTTAATGCTGGGATAGCAGGACCAGTGAGGATGGCCGCTCCAGGGAGCCTTCGGGTTGCCGTAGAGAAGGCCCTTATAGCCGAGGAGATTCAGATCAGGCCACAGGACACGAGGGATCGGTTCCAGAATCGAAACCCAGCTCCCCAGCCTTTCGGGTTTCAGAAACCCCATTGGAAAGGCAACCACAGAAATGTTTCGGGGTCCCATAAACCCCCTCCTCCACAGCAGTCACAACAGAATCAGAGACAGAGGCCACCTCAGGGACAGCAGGGCTCCAGGCCCAAACAGTGGCAATCACAGGGTCCTAGGCGTGACCAGAGAGTACAGGGTACATACACACCCCCGGCATGGGCTCAGCAGTCCTCCAGGGGTGGGTACAGTGGTTCTAGCCGGACAGGTGGGCATCCTTTTACTAGGCCTCAGGGTGCACAGTTTCAGGCATGCGGTGCTTGCTTCACATGTGGAGCCATGGGGCACATGGCGAGAGAGTGTCCATAGGGACAGATGACAGGGAATCAGAGGATGGCAACATCAGAGCCTACAGTTGGGGACATGGGCAAGGCCCATAGAGTCTTCGCAGCGGTTGACAACCGCCAGGCAGAACACCAGGCCACAGTCATCGAGGCTGCAGGTAAGGTCAGAGGTAGTAGTATTTCTATATTATTTGACTCAGGAGCGACTGACTCCTTTATATCTCCATTGGTTGTGGAGCGTTGCGGGCTAGTGGCAGTAAGGCAAAGTGTCAGCTGGGAAGTGGAGTTAGCTTCAGGGGCTAGAGTGTCAGTGGATTCAGAGGTTAGGGGATGTCCGCTCCAGATTGGTAATACCACCACCTTAGTAGACCTTAGAGTTACACCACTCGGATCTTATGGCGTCGTACTTGGCATGGATTGGCTTTACGCCCACAGAGCCAAGATGGATTGTCGCTTGAAAAAGGTCGAGTGTGAGGACGATCATGGTGCTCCCATAGTAATCACTGGGATTCAGAGACCCGTGTCTCTTCGTATGATATCCGCTATGCAGCTTAAGCGGAGCATGCGAAAGGGATGCCAGTTGTTTGCTATCACAATCAGTGACCGAGAGGAAGAAAATGAGAAGGAGCCATCCATAGATGATCACCCCATCCTTGAGGCATTTGCAGATGTGTTTCCTGATGAGCTACCTGGTATGCCGCCCAGCAGGGAGATTGACTTCCACATAGATTTGGTACCAGGAGCCGAGCCAGTTTCGAGAGCACCTTATAGGATGACCACTCATGAGCTTAATGAGCTCAAGATACAGCTAGAGGAACTCTTAGAGAAGGGTCACATCTGTCCTAGCGTCTCTCCTTGGGGCGCACCAGTCATCTTCGTGAAGAAGAAAGATGGATCCCTTCGGTTATGCATGGATTACAGGCAACTGAATAAAGTAACCATCAAGAACCGCTACCCCTTGCCGAGGATCGATGACTTGTTCGATCAGCTTCAGGGTGCCAAAGTGTTTTCCAAAATAGACCTGAAGTCAGGATATCACCAGTTGAGAATTGTGGAAAGTGATATCCACAAGACTGCGTTTCGCACCAGATATGGCCACTATGAGTTCACTGTGGTCCCATTCGGTCTTACGAATGCTCCAGCTGTATTCATGAGTCTCATGAATGGGGTATTCCGCACCTTCCTTGACCGATTTGTGATAGTGTTCCTCGATGACATATTGATCTATTCCCGAAATGAGCAGGAGCATGAGGAGCATTTGAGGCAGGTTTTGCAGTGTTTGAGGGACAACCAATTGTTCGGCAGTTTGTCGAAGTGTGCTTTCTTTAGATCAGAGGTCAAGTACCTAGGGCATGTTATATCCGGTGATGGGATCTCAGTCGACCCATCAAAGATTAGAGCCATCATGGATTGGCCGGCACCTACCAGTGTGACAGAAGTCAGGAGCTTCATGGGTTTAGCAGGATACTATAGGCGTTTTGTGGAGGGATTTTCCAGAGTTGCACACCCCATCACATCCCTCCAGCGAAAAGGGAAGAAATTCGAGTGGACAGAGAAGTGTGAGAGGGCTTTTCAGGATCTAAAAAGGGCACTTACTAGTGCACCTATTCTTATTGTGCCAGACCCCACGGCCGACTTCATGGTATGCACGGATGCTTCCTTAGATGGATTGGGAGCAGTTCTTATGCAGGAGGGTAGGGTTATAGCATACGAGTCTAGGAAACTTAAGACTCATGAGCTTAACTACCCTACGCATGACCTAGAGCTTGCAGCAGTTGTACATGCACTTGTGAGGTGGAGACACTTCCTTTTAGGTCATCACTTCGAGCTTCATTCAGACCATCAGAGTTTGCAGTATATCTTCACCTAGCCTAACCTTAATGCACGTCAGAGGAGATGGATGGAGTTCCTTTGTGAGTATGATTTTGATGTTCATTACATCAAAGGAAAGGAGAATGTGGTCGCAGATGCCCTAAGTAGGAGACGACATGAGGTTTACACCATATCCATGAGCACTGATTTGAGAGACCGTATTTTGCAGCAATTGCCAGAGGATGATTGGTATCTTGAGGTTTGTCAGAGGATCCGTAGTCAGGAGACCCTGGAGGGGAAGTTTGTGGACTACTCTTTGGAGTCCGATGGTTTATTACGCCATAGAGGGCGCATTTATGTACCCTCTTCTGGGGGTTTGCGAGATTTCATTATCATGGAGGCTCATAGAGCTCCTTATGCAGCGCATCCCGGGGTTAAGAAGATGCATGCTGACTTGAGACAGTTATATCATTGGCCAGGAATGCGGCAGCTTATCGCCGAGCTAGTAGCCCGATGCCTTGAGTGTCAGAGAGTCAAGGCAGAGCACCGCCATCCAGGTGGGTTACTCCAGTCCCATGCTATACCAGAGTGGAAGTGGGATACTATATCCATGGACTTCATTATTGGTCTTCCTATGTCATCTCGTCGCCATGATGCTATCTTGGTGACAGTTGACAAATTGACCAAAGTAGCCCACTTCTCACCAGTCCGGACTACCTTCACAGCTCCAGCAGTGGCACAGGTGTTCTTACGAGACATTGTTAGGCTTCATGGTGTCCCACACAAGATTATCTCTGATAGGGATTCTCTCTTTACATCTTCCTTTTGGAAGGCATTACAGGCAGCGTTGGGCACCAAGCTCAACTTTAGCACAGCCTATCATCCAGAGACAGATGGCCAGACAGAGCGGGTTAACCAGGTGTTAGAGGATATGCTCCGCATGTACGTCATGGATCATCAGACCCGATGGGAGGAGTACCTACATTTAGTAGAATTTGCCTATAATAATGGGCATCACACTTCTTTGGGGATGCCACCCTTTCAGGCTTTGTACGGCAGACCATGCAGGACACCTTTGAGTTGGGATCGTATTGAGGACAGAGTGGCCATAGGCCCTGAGTTGGTCCGTGATATGGAGCAGCAGGTAATTTTGATTAGACAGCGCCTTAGAGAGGCACAGGATAGGCAGAAGAAATATGCAGATGCAAAGAGGATAGACCGGAGTTACATGGTTGGGGACAGAGTTTTCCTGAGAGTGCGACCGCATAAGAGTCCAATCCGCTATGGAAAGGGTTCTAAGCTCGCACCTCGCTTTGTCGGACCCTTTGAGATCCTTGAGAGGATAGGACCAGTTGCTTATCGCCTAGCTTTGCCACCTAGCCTGTCACGCATCCACGATGTATTTCATGTGTCAGTTTTGAGAAAGTATATCTATGATGAGTCTCATATTTTAGATTGGGATGCCTTGCAGGTGGAGTCGGACGGGCAGCTAGCCTTGGAGCCCATTCGCATTTTGGCTCGCCGGACGTTGGCCCTTCGAGGTCGAGAGCTGGACCAGGTTAGGGTCCAGTGGGATTGCTATGATGAGGTTACAGCTTCATGGGAGGATGCAGCACATATGAGATCACAGTACCCTCATCTTTTTGATGAACTCCAGGAGGACGTTCATGCCTAGAGGGGGAGGGTGTGAGGCCCTACCCCGACCCATCCTATCTCTTCAGTTATTTTCATTTTGGAACTATTTTGGATGCTAGTTTTGACACACTATGGATATAGAACTTTGCATGGTCCCACGATTTTTGGTAACATTGATATATATGGATGCTTCATTTCTGTGCCTTGTGGATTATAGAATATTATGTGATTCTAGATTAGGGTAATATTGTGACGAGGCAGGTTATTATCTGAATTTCAGGATTTGATATAATGTTAGGAAAATGTTTGCATATCCTGTAGATGGATCAAATTTTGAGGATTATGAGGAGATTGCTTGAATTGTGACAAATCATATTTCATAATGTCAAGTCTTTGCAAAATGAATGTATCGTATTCTGATTATGTAATATATATCATATGAGGTTATTTGGAAAGTACTAATGTTTAAAATTGAGATGTGCAGGAAATTATCCATGTGACCATGGAAATATTATGGAGAATCAAGCCTAGGCCAATGTGCGTTAGTAAAACCAGGGGTTGTCTATTTGGAGAGACAACACCCCGTATGTACTATATTTTATTCGTAAATGTAAAATGTTGCATGAGTGTAATTTGTATTTATTGGATTATTTAAATTGTTTAAGGGACAATTGCCATGTGTTTATTGTGATGTGGAATTATGTTGTAGTGTCACTTGACACCTATGTAGTATGTTGTGTTGGCAATTTGTCATGTCACCTTTTTGAAAGTTTTATTTTTTTTTAATAGATATATCCCCTAATTATCCTTGAAGGAACCAAGAAATCTAGGTTAGAGAGCCACAAGGAAGGTCAACTCAGAGTTGACCCGTAGGTTAACTTCAGGTGGACTTTCTGAAGGTCAAATCAACTCCTAGAGTCAATTTTAGAGCTTTTCTATTAGGCCTCATGGGGTACCTATGGGTGAAGGCCAAAATTGGCCATGTGTCTTTCCCTTAGGACTTGTTTAACCACCCAAAAAAGTGGTTTTCCCAAGATGGACGAATTCCATCTATAGGAGTGCCATCCTTGGAAGGAGAACCTTCTTGGAGATAGTAATCCCTCTTCCCCATTCCATTTCCCTTCTCTAGGCACCTAGGTTAGGGAGTGTGTAAGACCTAGGGAAGACCAACCCAATGGGAGATCACTCACTCTATCCAAGAGGTTGGAAGGAGTGAGAGAGGCCTTCTTAGGCTAAGAATGGAAGCTTAGTGAGCTAATCACCCACTCTCCACTTTTGGAGATTTTTGGAAAAATTTGGAAAGAAAAACCAGTTTTAGAAATTTAGAGGAATTTTTGGTGGCCAAGGATTGCAGAAAGTTGTGTGGATTGGGCAGCTCATCTCCAACTAAATTTAGCATACTTATTGGCAGAATAAGGTTGGTTGTTATCTCCTCTTGGTTTTGTTGTCTATGTTAGTTATGTTGTTTTGTTGAAGGAAAGATTTGCTTGTAAAGAAAGTGTGTATGTAAATTGTTGTTGAAGAAAATAATGTGTAGTTTTATTTCTATGTTTTTCTGTTTTGTGTTTTTGTTTTGGGAGTGTCCAAGATCTCCTACTCTTGGGAGAGTAGGATGATCTTGGGGTGGAAGAAGCATGACAGCCTTGGGTGAGAGGCTCTCCTGAAGGAGAGTGATCTCAAGGGTGTCCTTTGTGACCCTTGCTGCATAGCCTTGTGTATGCATTTGGGGGTCATAAGGGGAGATAAATGGCTTTGAGCCTTTGGGGGGGCATAAGGTGGTTGGGATGAATTCTGATTGAGTATTTTGTGTTGCCATGAGGTGGCTTGTGATATTTTTTTTTTTTTTTTGGATGCAGTCTCCCCAATGGTACTTGGTCCACTTCCACCCATAGATTGATCTCCACAAATGTGGTGATAGTGTAGCTTGGGATGGGAAAGTGTATGTGTTGTGTGTTTGCCCTATTGTTGTGTTGTATTGCCTTATTGTAACCCGTCTAGGTCTTGATTCTCCTAGCTCGGGGGTGGCTTCTGGTAAGCCTAGGCTGGGAGGTGAGCATCCCATGGTCACAGTCCTAAAACTTTACTTGCAGGTGGCTTGGGGAAAAAGACTAGGAGTTGCAGATTTTGTGTTGCAGACTTCTATTTCAGATTCTTGATTTTTATTTAAATGCAGAAAAGAAGAAAGAAATGTAACCTTATGATTTGTAGCAAAAGAAAAAGGAAGAGAAAGTGCATATGTAAATATAGGGCTTAAAATGATTCTGTTTCTATTTAAATAAATGTAATTTTTATTTTCTGTGTAAAAATTAGAGAAAGATGACTGTTTAGATCTCTTACCCATTTTCTTATTTGGGCTATTGTAACAATCATTCTGGAAAAACAATGTAAATGTAATTCTTTTTATTATATTTTTATGTCTATTGTGTTTGCTGTAGTCTACATTTAAATCTGGTCTGTAACATGTTTATTTACTGCATTAGTAAGGAAAAGAAAAAGAAATGTAGTAGGGTTATTAATTACTTGCATAGCTTAAATTCTGTTAGTTTTATGACTGTTTGAAAAAAAAAAGAGTGAACTAGTATTGTTTTTTTTATTTCTCACTATTTACTTGCATAGTTTAGATTTTGTTATTTTATGACTGTAAAAAAAAAAGAAAACCAGAACTATTTTATTTCTGTAGCAAGTTTAAATAAAAGAAAGAAATAAATAGATCTATTCTAAGTGCTGTTAGAAGACTAAAAACGGAATGTAGATGGTTATAAACCTCAGATCAATATAAGGGTTTTTAACCCTATTACTTCAACATTTAGTCATATATATCTCTATATGTATATAAGTATATATATTGAAAATATATACCTATATAGATATAAAGTATATATACATATAAGCTTCCTGTAATGTGCATACCCCTGTAACAACAAAATAAAGGATGCATTTTGAACTTGTGCATCTCTGTTTCAAACATATAAAATATAATGCAGAATAAACCCTTTAATCATATATATATATATATATTCTGCAATCTAAAGTCATGCTCTGTGGATGCCTGTAGAAGAAAATATCTTCATATTCATAAACGATACTATGCATATTATATATATATATATATATATATATATATATAATATACATAATATACATTTGAAATTAAAAAAAAAAAAACTACATCTTATACCATTTTTATCAACCCACGAAACTTATTAAAAATGTTGCAAAAAAAAAGGGGAAGCAAAGTCACGCGGGCCACTGTGTGCAACACAGTGGACGGCCACGGCCGAACTACTGTGCTACACACAGTGGGCGGCGCCGAAGGGCACCGCACTGTGTGTAACACAGTGGGCGGTCGCGGCCGCCACTGTGCTACGCACAGTGAACGGCGCCCGCCACTGTGTGTATACACAGTGGGCGGCGGCTATGCCATCCGCCACTGTGTGTACACACAGTGGGCGGCGCTGCCGCCACTGTGCGTATGCACAGCGGCGCCCGAAACCCTGCGAAAACCTCCGCCTCTCCCCGCATGAAACCCTCCGCCTCCGTACCTGCAGTCACATTCCAAAACAAAAAAAAAGAGAAAGAAAACAAAACAAAGAAAAAGGGTTAATATAAAACCCTAACCCATTTCGGGTTAGGGTATAATATGTAAAAAAAAAAAAAAAAGGGGTAAAAATAACATAAGACAAGTGTAATATGTAAAAATGCAACCCTAACCCCATTTCGGGTTAGGGTTAGCATTATATGAGTATATATATATATATATATATATATATATATATATATATATATATATATATATATATATATATATATATATATATATATATGAATATATTGATATATATATATGTATATTTATATATACATATATATTTATATACATATAGGAGATTTAGATTTGGGGGCATTTAAATTGGTTTTTTTTTAAATTATAATGAGGGTTAGTATTTAAGAATCTATATATATATATGAGGAGTTTAAGTTGGGATTTTAAACCTTGACTTTTTTATATACAAATATAATTGGGGGCAATTCCATAATGGAATTTTTATATATCCGTTTAGATTGGAATTTAAAACTTGATTTTTTTGTAATATATGGAATGGGGTTATTTTAACGATAGAATTATTATATGTCTATTTACTCTTTAGGAGATTTAAATTTTAAAATAGTAAAATTTTAAAGGGATTTGAAAACAAAGGGATTATTATGGTTGGATACCCCATACATTAAATCGATTAATTTATTTAATTAATCAATGGATTTCCCTCAATATAATTGGACTTTAGAAAAAAATTTAAAAGGAGGAAATTGTAGATTTTTGAACTTTAGGCCTTGAGACCGATATTTGGCCGGATCGAAATTTAAATGACAAAATCAAGGGATTTAGGGAAAATTAGAATTGGCCCTAGTAATTGTCGGTTTCAGTGGGCAAATGACATTGTAGTAATTCGAAACCCCCATTGGGTGGAGGTGGATAATAAATTTTATATGAGCATCAAATAATCATTAACAATATCATTATATGTCCTGGAATGATTTAATACATTAAGATATCCGAATTATCCCTCGATGTAATTAGCGACGACTCGTCTTAGGTAATTGAGCTAGCTAACTAATCCGTAATGCAAATTAATCTCCACCAATCAAGTCACTCGCTCGAGTTGGTTATTTAACTTAACCTTAGTAAGTAAGTTAATTACATCCTAGATAAGACAAAACTTTAAGTACAGTCGTTATGTATTAGGATTTATAGCGAGTTCATGACGTCAAAAAAAAAATTTGTTGTTCCGTTTTTGTGCCCTAAAGTTTGGGCACGACACTTTTCAAAAGCCTCAGATTTCTCCCTTAGAAAAGTAACCCACTGATAACTCAATGATGAATAGTAAGTACCAATCTAGTACTGAGAGGGAGGGGTTGAATTAGTACAGACACAAAATCTTCTCTTGAACCGGTTTGACTGCAAACAGTGAACTTGACTGACAATCACTAACACTGGTCTGAACTAGATTACTACCGGTTAAACTCAATGCGACTGTGAAAGACATAAACCAACAACACTTATCTTTTCATACAACCTAGTCCCTCATTTCCACTTTGACCTTATGCATAAACATATATTCTATCATCTGAGATACAATAATTTACTAGAACAACATGATTCACCACTAAACAAGAAATAATGAAACATCACATGAAAGAGGCATCACACATGACACACATATTTTTCATGTGGAAACCCAACTGGGAAAAACCACAGTGGGGATGAATACCAACAAGCTATTTTTGAACTCTTTAGAAGTCCGCTCTATTAGGAGCCTAGTCCAGTTAAAGACTGTTACAATAGGTCATGTTAGGAACCAATCCTGTTAGGGATCACCTAGTTAAGGGATGGCTAGAATACTTGATTAAGGGTTAAACCCTGTTAAAGGTTACCTTGTTAGAGGATTTTATGAACTCAATGGCTTTGAGTCACCCTGTTAAAGGATTTACAACAAGCTGGTTAAAGCTACCCTGTTAAGGGATTTTCCAACTGTTGAAGTGATTAGAGATCAACATGTATTACAATGATTTGGTAATAGCACTCAATGCCAATACAGATCCATTTCAGTTCCTTCCTTCTGTGCACACACAATTTGTAGGTATCAATTCACTTATTTGGTCTAGCAAGAATCACGTATCTCTGCTCTTAGATACACACAAAATATTTGCCAACAACTCAATATGAAACACAACATCGACCTTATAGGAAATAGATAGGTCAGTAGCATAAACCCTAAACCCTAAACATTTAGGTTGAGCAATTCAGTCGGTTCAATCCTGACCATTGACCACTTTGCATTTGAATACAATGGTCTTGAATAGATCTCAAGACATTCTCCATCATTTGTTCTTCATCACTTCTTGGAGGCGATAACCCATCATGCTTTCTCCATTGTTTGCAAGGACTTCACACATTCCCGAGGTAGATAGGATCAATCCCCTTCATGCAAGATCCTTCACGTGCATGAGGCTGACGAGGCAACATGATCTGATCTCCATTATAATGCTAACTCATCACACAATACCATCGGTTGAATCACACAGGCTCGAAAACACTTCAACCAAAAACCCTGAGGCTGGGACTACCAACTGGTTGTCATACCATATTAAACCTTTATAGAAAACATTCCATATACCAGTTCACTTGGACAAATGTACTGCTTCACATTTTGCACATATACCAGTTCACAACATTATACCGACTCACTTTACCAGTTGCTTAACTTCAATAAATTGGTTCACTCTTCAACATATTACCGGTTCACTCTTCAGCATATTGACATCAATGACAACACAATATTATCATGTCAACATACTCTGCACATATGCCAACAATCTCCCCCTTTGGCATTGATGGCAATATACAAATATATCTCTCTTTTTGCATCACATCTTCTCCTTAATACTGCAGATATCTTCTCTGCTTCACATCTTCTTCCCCTTTGACAACAATGCCAAAGTGGAGGCATGAGCTTCCCTATTCCACTATGCTGCTCCCCCTGAGGAGTAGCATCCTTCAACACATCAACCCTGAAAATATATAGAAAAGTAAGATCTGACTAATGTGGAGTACAAACCTTTAGTTTACCTCTTGAAGGGCCAGCACCCCTAATTCACCTCTCACATAGGTAAAAGTAGCCTTCAGTAGAGTCTTGGTGAATATGTCTACTAATTTCTCCTTACTGGAAACATGTTCCAATACCTCCTCTTTGTTCTAAATCTTTCCCTCAAGAAATGATACTTGAGTTCAAAGTTCTTGGTTCTAGCATGTAAAACCGGATTCTTGGAAATGTTAATTGCACTTGTATTGTCACAAAATATACTTACCAGTTCAGATATAGGAACATTGAAGCCATTCAATACATGCTTCATCCAAATAGTCTGGGTACAATTCATAAAAGTTGCAACATACTCCGCTTCTGATGTAGACTGAGAGATACAACTTTGCTTTTTAATTATCCATGAGACTAGTCTACCATCGAGAAAGAATGCACCACCGGTTGTGCTCTTCCAGTCATCCACATTACCAGCCCAATCAACATCTGTGAACACTTTCAGGTTGAAATCATCATTTTATGGATACCATAATCCATAGTCAGTAGTTCCCTTCAAATATCTAAGAATCCACTTGACTACTACAAGGTGAGATTCTCTTGGGCTTTTCTAAAACCAAGTGGTAATACCCACTGCATGTGCAATGTCTGGTTTGCTACGCACTACATAATGCAACTTACCAATCATTGATCAATATTCCTTCTCATTTACCAATGCTGAGTCATCCTCTTTTGATAGTTTACAACCAGTCACCATTGGTATACCAATTGGTTTTTTGTCTTCCATGCCAAAGGTCTTCAACACCTCTTTGATATACTTGGGCTGAGTAATAAAGATTCCATCTTTCATTTCCTGAATCTGTAGTCCAATGAAGAACTTAATCTCCCCTATGAGTGACATCTCAAATTCCTTTTTCATCTCATCTGCAAAGTCATGACTCATCTTGTCATCTACACCAAAGATTATGTCATCAACAAATACTTCATAGATTAGAATCTGATCTCCTTTTTATTTCAAGTAGATATTTCTATCTTCACTTGTTCTTTCAAATCCAATCTTCACAAGATGGGAGTGCAAGCATTCATACCATGCTCTAGGTGCTTGCTTCAGTCCATACAAGGCTTTATGTAGCCTACACACCATGTCACTATCTTCTGATAGGGCAAACCCATCTAGTTGCTCTATATACACCTCCTCTTCAAGTATTCCATTGAGAAATGCATATTTTACATCCATTTGGTATACCTTGAATCCTTTAAAAGTTGCATATGCAAGAAGCATACGAACTCCTTCCAATCTTGCTACTAGAGAAAAGGTTTCTCCATAGTCTTCTCCTTCTTCTTAGGCATATCCTTAACATACTAGTCTGGCTTTGTTCCTTACCACTGTGTCATCCTCATTCAGTTTATTTCTAAAAAATCATTTGGTTCCAATGAGCTTTTTAGTCTCTAGTCTAGGTACCAAAGACCATGTACCATTCTTTTCTATCTGATCAAGTTCCACTTCCATTGCCTTGATCCAATCTTCATCTTTATGTGCCTCTATGAATGTTTTAGGCTCAAATTCAGAGATCATGTGAGAGTTTTCTTTGATCTTTCTTCTTGTAAGAATTCTTGCATCCTTGTCTCCTATGATCTGCTTTGGACCATGATTCAACTTTACATACCTAGGAATGATCTTGGTTGTTTCCTCTTGCTTTTCTTCTTCATCTTCATCAGCATCAACATCTTACCAATGTAGGAGCACTATTACTAGTACTTGGCTATTTTGCAACCGGTTCCCAAAAGGTTACTACCAGTTCATCTCTTACTTGCTCACTGTTGGTTTCCTTAGATTTCTTAGAGGTTTCATCAACTCTAACATTGATTCTTTCAACAATTCTCTGAGTCCTATTGTTGAAACATTTGAGAGCTTTGCTATTTGTGGAATACCCTAGGAATATTCCCTCATCACATTTAGCATCAAACTTGCTTTGATGTTCACTCCTCTTGATATAACATTTACTTCCAAACACTCTGAAGTATCTTACCATTGGTGTCTTACCGGTCCAATACTCATAAGGTGTTTTGTCCTTACCCTTTTTGATGAGTACCTAGTTCATTGTGTAGACTGTAGTGCTCATCGCTTCTCTCCAAAAGGTGTGAGCAAGCTTTCCTTGGATTAACATAGTTCTAGCCGCTTCAACCATAGTCTGGTTGTTTCTCTCTGCTAAGCCATTCTGCTATGGAGTTTGGGGGGTAGATAGTTGCCTCTTGATGCCATTCTCTTCACAATATTTGTTGAATTCATCGCAAGTGAATTCCCCTCCATGATCAGTTCTAAGGCATTTGATTCTTCTACTACTTTCCTTTTCTACCAGTGCTCTGAAAGCTTTGAACTTTCCAAAGGCTTCAGACTTGTCCTTCAATAAAGTGACTCACATCATTCTTGAGCAATTATCTTTAAGAATCATAAATACCTATCTCCCTGCACACTCCTAGTTTTCTTAGGACCACACAAATTAGTATGCACAAGATCAAGTAAATTATTTGCCGTGATAGATTTACCTTTGAAATTTGAGGAAGACATTTTCCCCAATTGACACTCTATGCACAAAGGATTTTCTAGTTTTCTCAGCACTAGCAATCCTCTAACTACCTTGATCTTACTAGCCTTCACATTGTTATCAAAGTTGACATGGCAGAGTTCCCTATGTCATATCTAGGTATCATCAAACTTGGCCATAAGACATGTACTGACATTTCCATTCAGCTATAATAAGTTACCTTTGGTCTGCATAACGGTGGCCATCAGTTCACCATTCTTTCCTTTGATTTTTCACACTCCATTTTTGAATTACAGAGTGAGTCCACTATCATTCAGCTGGGCAACACTCAATAGGTTGTGTCTGAGACCTTCTACCCAATACAAATTGTCAGTACTTCTCTTTCCATTCAGAGAGATGGACCCTCTACCTTTGACCATACATGGTGCATCATTACCAAAATGAACCACACCACCATCATACTCTTCCAAAGATAGAAACTTGCTCTGGTCACCAGTCATATGGTGAGAACATCCACTATCAATAATCCACTCATTGGAATTATCAAAGTGGGAGATAAGAGCCTTCTTGCCTGACACATCTTCCTTGACTACAACAAACACAATATCTTCATTTTCTTCATCTTCTAATTCCTCATCAGTGACACCTTCATCAACAGCTACAAAATAGTTTCTCTGGTTTCCTCCTTTGAACTTCTTGAACTTTTCTGATTTGTCCTTGCTATCACCATTAGGACAGTTTACAGCAATATGTCCTATCCGGTTACAAGAAAATCATTTCAAAGGGAGCTTACCTCTGTATTTACCGGTTCCCTTAGGAAGTCTCTTGGCAAGAAGAGCTTCAAATTCTATTAGGATCTCCTCATCATCCATTTCTTTGCTCTATCTTGGTTCACCACCGGTACTAGCTTCTTTGCCTTTTTTAGATGGTGTAATAGATGCTCTAAAGGTTGATTCAGTCTTTTGAACCCTGTCGTCAAAACTATTTAGCTCATAGGTTGTCAACTTTGCAATGATGGAGTCTAGGGATACCTTAGTCTTGTCTATTGACCTCAACTCCTGAATAGCAGCAACCCTTATTGCATAGACCAATAATAAGGATCTCAAAACTTTGCTAACAATAGTAGAATCTTCCATTTTACCACCCGCACTCTTGATATCTCCAACAACAGTTTTGATTCTTATTCCATATTGTTGAATGGTCTCTCCTTCAACCATCTACATGTCTTCAAAATTTCCTCTAAGGATTTCTTCCTTAGCTTGTTTCACATGCTCATCACTGGCATAGATATTCTCAAGAGTATCCCATACTTCTTTGGGATTTTCTTTATCCTGGACATCAATAAACTCAATGTCAGATAGGCTTCTGATTAGGGCTTCCATGATTATCCCATTCTCCTGGATCTCTCTCTTTTGATCATCGGTGAGAGTAGGAATAACATAAGAATTCTCAACATAGCTCTAGTGTTGAGCACCCATACTTCTAATGTATATCTTCACTCTATCCTTCCATATTTTGAAATTATCTTTGTTGAACTTTGGACCTTCCCTCTTCATCATTAGAATAGGATCTTTTCCTCAAGCAGTTAAGCTTACAACACAGAGGACCTAGAGGAAGCTCTGATACCAATTGATAACTCAATGATGAAAAATGAGTACCAAACTAGTACTGAGAGGGGGGGGGTGAATCAGTACAGACACAAAATCTTCTCCTGAACCGATTTGACTACAAACAGTGAACTTGATTGACAATCACTAGCATCGGTCTGAACCAGATTACTATCGGTTAAAATAAATGCGACTGTGAAAGACATAAACCAACAACACTTAGCTTTCCATACAACCTACTCCCTCATTTCCACTTTATCCTTATGCATAAACATATATTCTATCATCTGAGATACAATAATTTACTAGATCAACATGATTCACCACTAAACATGAAATAATGAAACATCACATGAAAGAGGCATCACACATGACACACATATTTTTCACATGGAAACCCAACTGGGAAAAACTATAGTGGGGATGAATACCCACAAGCTATTTTTGAACTCTTTAGAAATCTGCTCTATTAGGAGCCTAGTCTAGTTAAATATTGTTACAACGGGTTATGTTAGGAACCAATCTTGTTAGGGATCACCCGGTTAAGGGATGGCTAGAATACCTGGTTAAGGGTTAAACCCTGTTAAAGGTTACCTTGTTAGAGGATTTTATGAACTCAATGGTTTTGAGTCACCTATCAAAGGATTTATAGCAAGCTGGTTAAAGCTACCCTGTTAAGGGATTTTCCAACTGTTGAAGTGATTAGAGATCAAAAGGTATTACAATGATTTGGTAATAGCACTCAATGCCAATGCAGATCCATTTTAGTTCCTTCCTTCTGCACACACACTTTGTAGGTATCAATTCTCTTATTTGGTCTAGCAAGAATCACATATCTCTGCTCTTGCATACACACACAACATTTGCCAACAACTCAACATGAAACACAACATTGACCTTATAGGAAATAGATAGGTCGGTAGCATAAACCCTAAACCCTAAACATTTAGGTTGAGAAATTCAGTCAGTTCAATCCTAACCATTGAACACTTTGCATTTGAATACAATGGTCTTGAATAGATCTCAAAACATTCTGCATCGTTTGTTCTTCACCTCTTCTTGGAGGTGATAACCCATCACGTGTTCTCCACTATTTGCAGGGAGTTCGCACATTTCGGAGGTAGATAGGATCAATCCCCTTCATGCAAGATCCTTCATGTGCATGAGGCTGACGTGGAAACATGATCTGATCTCCATTACAATGCTAACTCATCACACAATGCCATTAGTTGAATCACACAGGCTCGAAAACACTTCAACCGGAAACCCTGAGGCTAGGACTACCAAACGATAGTCATACCATATTAAACCTTGATAGAAAACATTCCATATAGCGGTTCACTTGGACAAATGTACCACTTCACATTTTGCACATATACTGGTTCACAACATTATACCGGTTCACTTTGCCAGTTGCTTAACTTCAATAAACTGGTTCACTCTTCAACATATTACCGGTCCACTCTTTAGCATATTGACATCAATGACAACACAATATCATCATGTCAACATACTCTGCACATATGCTAACACCCACATCATTCTAGAATAATAATCAATGATTAGCATGAAATATTTGTCACCTTGAAAAATTTTAACTCTAGCAGGGCCACACAAATTAGTATGAATAAGATCAAGAGCATCATTTGATTTATCTTCTATACTCCTAAAAGAGGTTCTGACTTGTTTTCCCATTTGACATTCTTTACATACTGGATTATATGGCTTCACAATCTTAGGTATATCTCTAATTGACTTAGTTGAACTGATCTTTATAATGTAATCAAAATTCACATGACATAGCCTCTTATGCCATAGCCAACTCTCATCAATTTTTGCAATCAAACATGTCTTCTCACTAGAATTCAAATGAAATATATTACCTTTTGTATGTGTACCTATTGTAATCTCCAAACCAAATCTGGTACTGATTTAACATTTTCCATCCTTGAACTATAATTGAAATCCCTTATCCACTAGTTGTCCTACACTCAAAATATTATGCTTCAAACCCTAAACAAAATAAACATTATCAATATTGTTCTTACCATCCAATGATATAGTTCATTTTCCTTTGATCATACATGCTTTGTCATCTCCAAATATAACTAGATCGTCATCAAATTCTTGAAAAGATAGAAACTTCCTTTATCTCTAGTCATATGATGTGAACATCCACTATCAATTACCCATTCATCCTTGTCTTCAATTTTAGCAGCAAGTTCCTTCTCTTCAGGTACATTCTCTTCCAGTTCCAGAACATCTTCTTTGATAGCCAAGAACACCCATTCCTTTCTATTCCTAGAACCCCTAGCTGAGTCTTCTATCTGTTCATCATCAAAGTCAGTAATACCTTCCTCATCCTCTATGTAGCATGATTTGTCTTTGTTTTTCCTATACTTATACTTGTTCCAATATCTAGGGTTAGGCTTAAAAGATGTTCTAACTCTTTCTTCAAATCTTTAATTCCTTTCAAAATATCTAGATGCAAAATGACCAATCTTATTACATGCAAAACATTTAAAAGGTGATTTTCCTTCATACTTACTTCCTACCAGTCCTTTAGGTACTCTTCTAGCAAATAGTGCTTCAATTTTCTCAAAATCATCATCTTCTCTCTACATATCATCCAACTCCTTTTCATATAAAGCTTTCCAATCTTGCTTACTGGTTGCTGATGCAACTGCATGAAAAGAAGGTTCAATCTTCACAACTCCAAAAGTTCCAAATTCTTCAAGCTCAAAAGTAGATAATTTCCCAACCAAGGTATCTTTGTTGATAGAAGTATTAACCATTGTTCTCAATTCATTAATTGTAGTAGCCTTCATCTTGTAAGTCATTGGTAGGGCTCTCAAGACTTTAGAAACAATTTCATCTTCACTCAAAGTTCCACCACAACAATTTCATTTACCCTTTCCATAAATTCAGTAATCCTTTCATCTTCTTCCATCTTTAGGTTTTCATATCTCACTCGGTAACTATCAAGTTCAACAATATTCACAGTAGGGTCACCTTCATTAAGAGTCTCCAACTTATCCCATTTAGCCTTTCTAGATGATTTATAAACTAATCCCATTATTTGTTGATCAGAAAGTGCACACAAGAGGGCTTCTCTTTCTCTACAATCATTCTCAAGCTCCTTATCCAATTTTTCAGAGGAGGATTGCTAGATGTCGGATTATGAGGTGTAACACCATTTTGTGTGATCTCCCAAATCTCCTTGCCAAGACATCTTAGATGAGTCTCCATTTGAATCTTCCATACTATGTAATTTGTTCCATCAAGCCTAGGAATATCTCTCTGAAAGATAGCTCTAGATGAACTAGATGAACTTGAACTGTTAGGCACTATAAGATCTTCCTCAAGTGGTTAAGTTTTTGTAGAGAGGACCAGAGCTCTGATACCAATTGTTAGACAGATCAAATATCTGGAAGACAACTTAGAGGGGGGGGGGAGGTGAATCAATTGTCACAAATTGCTAGAACATTTAGTAATTAAAACTTTAATACTGGAACCCAAAACATTAATACCAGAATGCTTAAACCAAATACTGGAATAACAATTAAACCAATTAAACATAAACAATAATCAGAGAATAAATACCATCCACATGACACCAAGATTTATATGTGGAAAACCCGGTAAAGGGAAAAACCATGGTGGGAAGCCTACCCACAGTCAGATAATACTTCTGGAGTAAGTATGTGAATTACAATTGAGGGGCCTACACTTGCAGGAAGGCCAATAGCCTAGAGCGCACTACTCATCATAAAAATAGTCTCACTAACTACATAGAAATCCAGACTACAATCTGAAGAATGAATGAACTGCAAAGATAAAATCTCCTATGCCTGAGTACAGTTTTGGTTAAGCTTAATATCAGAGGAATAAATCCTCTTACATTAACCCAACTCAATCTCCAATGATTGACTAAATCCTCTTCCTGAATGATATTTCATTATTCGCACATTACATATCCAAATCCCATTCCCTAACCATATATTCTACAATGAGATCTTACATCATATATACAAACCCTCAACCATAAATAATCAGGTCAACCACTAGACAATAAACCAATTACATAATTACAAAACATGTCAGCCTTAGACCAAACAAATAATATCCAACACATAAGACATCCCAGAAACACATCGAGAGGTCCAATCCACATGTTAGATTAAGTCGGTCCATAACCTAGATCAACCAGGACCTAATATAGGTCCACACACTACATCAATTATCTTCATCCACCAAGTCTCTAACATGCTCACCATCAGCATCCTGAATCCATACCAGAAGTTGTACCAATGCCACTTATGCATATTATCAAAGATCTTCATCAAATCTCTGCCGATGAAACCCTCACCGGAACCACAAGCCAAGCTTCCAAGCAAACATGATAGCATCCGATCACCAGACCAAAACTAACTAACTAGATATGAACATGAGTATCATTAATAAGCCAATTCAATAACCAAACCATACCAGAGCATACTGGATCATGTCAAATCCAATCCAACCAGAAACCACACATCCTATTAGGACCAAAAGGGTGCTGGTAAAGCATCCCAAATAGCTAGTGTTGATATCAATGCAACACATTATCAATTCCTCCACATGGGGAACAAAGAACTCAAACCACTTTATGCATGTGTAGATTAAACAAAAAAAATAATGGTTCATCTTGATATAAGAACTAAATGCAACACATAAATTTTCATAAGGAATGCTTCATTGATGCTAACAATATGTGCATCCTTTAGTTAAGTCAAATAATTCTTGTTATAGGCAAAATCAACTCACTATAGAGTCCCTTCAATACTTGTTATAGGTGATATTTAGTATATTACATGCTCGACCTTCTCATTGTAAGAAACAATGCAGAAAAAAAGAAGCAAATATATATTCCCAACATAGAAAATAAGAATAATTTATCAAATCAAGTAGTCAAATAAGCATACATAAAGATAAATTGTGTTTTCCCAAAAATAACTCAAGAAAATAACATGCATTGACAAGTGATTTAAGAGGAGTGAATATTTTAAACTAAGACATTGATCACTAATACAGTGAAAAATAGATTCATTGACCAAAAAAAAACTTAAGATCACTTGGATGGTGTTGGCACAATTTGAAATGGAAAATATTGAAAATCCAAGTATACAGTATTTTCAAGGTTTTATAAATTTGCATTTTTAGAGGCTTTCAAAGAAAAAATTGGGATTGAAACTAAATTGTCAGCCCTTTTAGTTAAATAGACAAATTCATTTGACTCAAGGGAATAAAAGTAGAGCACAATTTCAAATTTCAAGCACCAAGCAAAATGTTATGATCTTTCAAAGTTAGGTTAATAAAATATTTTTTTTTTTTTGTAAATTTAAATTTTTGTTTATAGTTATTGATGTAGACACCTAAAAATGTCTCATTGATCTTACACTAATTTTTCAGCTATTTAATTAAGTAATTCTTTAATTATTTTATTAACTTAAATATTTATTCTGATTATCACATCCAACATCCCTAATTATCGAATTTCTATCATTTCATCATTTAATTCCCCAAATTATAATTCCAATTAATTTCATCTAATTTCATTTCATTTTCCCCCAAATTCAAATTTCACTTCATTTCAATTAATTTCATTTCTTCCAAATTCACATTTCACCAAATTGGAATTTCAGTTAATTTCATGTACATTTCAGCATTCTAATGACCAAATTCAAATCCAAATTGAAAATGAAAATCAAATTCAATTTCAAAATCCTACAACACATGCTAAAATCAGAACTGATTAATCAGACCAGTTGTCTAATCAGTTAACTCAGTTAACTCATCATTCATCCTTTTTAACTCTCAATCACCTTTTTATGACTAATCCATCAATTCAGTCATCTCCTTAGTCAATTTAGTCTACTGATCAATCAATTGTCTTCACTAGCCAATCTATTTAGTTCACTCTCCAATCTATTGAGTTAACAAATCAATCATCTATGTTAACTAATCAATAAAAATCAATTATCTATCAGTCAACACTTGAGTTCTATTTCTCACCCCCTTTGTGTTGAAAATCTATAAATTAAACATCATTTTCTCAATTCAAGCTAGAATCACAAAATCATAGTCTTCAAAATTTTTGTTCAATCTATGCAAGAAATCAAGTGCAATACCTAAGAGACACCTACATCAACAACAATGGAGAAGAGCAATGGAAGCCTTGATATGTCAATTGAGAGAGCTTTTAATTAGTCTCATTTCATAATTCAATTGATTTTACATTATTCCATTGTAATTTAGGAGTAATATTAATTAGATTGGAGTTGTGATTCGCTCTTTGATATTCGATTATGCAATTTAAACTTATTTTACCCCAAAGAACATTTGGTGAACCCGATGTGAAATCATTCTAACCTTTGCTTTCTATTTTGATTGATTTCATAGATCCATACATGCACATGAATCTTCAGTTCACAATTGCATATGTAGAAATTTGTGATTGCTAATAACAGTTCATAATTACCATCACATTACTTTGCAATTGCTTTGATGTTGCACCACAATTGCTAAAACAACTCGCAATTGACTTAAAGGGTTGAAAATTAAAAAATTTCCTTGTCATTTCTTTACTGTGTGATCTTGCGCACCTAACCCAGAAAAATCAATAAATTTTGGAGATTTCTTCTTTTTTTGCATAAAATGGTTCTAACCCAATGGCAGGAAAGGTGACTTTCAAGATTTCAGGTGCAAGGAAGGCAAAACAACATAGGCAACAACAAAGGACATATCAAAGACTCTTAAAGGCAGAAAGGGAGCTCTGTGAAATCGAAGAAAAAGAGGAGATTTCTTAATTTCATAGAAATATCTGTCATTTCTTTTTCATAGAAATATTGACCATTTCTTAGCCAAGTACAAATTTTACGATGATATTGATGTGATGGCTTGAGTGGTGTGGGATAATATCATTGCATAATAATCCTTCTATCTTTTGTCTTTTTCTACTGTTTCATAAAAATTCAAATTTTTTTTTGACTGATGAGCAATTGATCTTATATCAATTCGCAATTGATCAGTCATCACATTGCAATTGCTTAAATAATAATTCGCAATTGATCTAACATTAATTTGCATTTTCTCTATAGGTAAGTTGCAATTGTTAGATTAGATTTTTCTTTTTCTCTCCTAGTTCAGTTCTAGTTTTATCAGAATTTATTTATCTGTGAAAAGATAGAGCTCTGTAATTGGAAAATTAGGCTAGATAGCCCACCATGTGCTTACTAACATCATTTTCTACCGGGGTAGCTTAGATACACTTCAATTTGGTGCTAGTAAAATAAGCCATAAAAAAACTTGTCTTCTTTTTCATAATTGTGATGAAAGTTAAAATTAAACTCATGCTTTTTTGGAGCAACATCTCCAAATAGATTAGAAAATCATTGCAATAAAAGGTTAAAAACAACCCTTGTTTTTTGTGTCTTTGAAGGGATAGGTATTATGCTCTCCCCTTCAATGGGTGATCAAAAAGTTAGACTCTCTTCTTTCACGCTTTCATTTATTTCTTGCAATTAAATCCTTTAGAAGTCCTACCCTCCCGAGTTGCCCTTAGGGCACCATTAAGGCTGGTGAGAGGGGAATGACCTAAGTGGCAACTACTAATGCCAAGTAATTCAAGACACTATAAATAAATATGTATCAAATAAAAATTATATGTGATGAGTGTTACATGTTGTCATAATGGTGTTATGCCTCCCTGAATGCCTATATGGTACGTTAGAATCTGTAGAGCATAACCTCTACAGACTAGGAGACCTCCCTTAATGGAGTGTAAAAAGTTGTTGATTGTGGCCACTCAAAAGAAACCTTGTCTAAACACCATATAAATTATAATACCAACTGAGTTAGTAACTGGACACTTGTTTTATCATAGTGCAAGGGTGGCGAAGAATCCACCCCTAAGACACTCACCATATATCTCCCAAGATAACAGGCTAATTGAGGAGAAATCTTCTTTGGTCTAATTTCTGGGAAAAGGCAAAAAATGATAACACAATGATGAATGAGTAGTACCCAAATGGTACTGAGAGGGTGGGGGGTGAATTAGTATAGACAAAAACACACTCTTGAACTGGTTTGTCTGCAGACTTTGTGCATTGATAGACAAATAGTGACACCGGTCCTCAAATAGAGCACAACCAGCAAGACCCAGAATAACTAAGACCAGCATAAATCGGCTAATGCTTATCTTCTCATACAATCTAACACTTCATTTCCTTTTCACCCTAATGCATGAACAAGTAATCTATCATCAAAGATATACATATGAGCAACTAGATCAACAAGATTCACCACTTGATAGAAAACAACAAAGTATCACATGAAGAAGACATCACACATAACACACATATTTTTCATGTGGAAACCCAATAGGGAAAAACCACGGTGGGGATGAATACCCACAAGCTTGTTTTTTGAACTCTTTAGAAGTCTGCTCTGTTAGGAGCCTAGTCTAGTTAAAGACTAATTAAATAGGTTCTATTAGGAACCGATCATGTTAGGGATCACCTGGTTAAGGGATGGCTAGAATACCCAGTTAAGGGTTAAACCCTGTTAAAGGTTACCTTGTTAAAGGATTTCAAGAACTCAATGGTTTTGAGTCACCCTGTTAAAGGATTTACAACAAGTCTATTAAAGCTACCCTATTAAGGGATTTCTCAACTATTGAAGTGGTTAGAGATCAACGAGTATTACAATGATCTGGTAACATCACTCAATGCCAATGCAGATCCGCTTAAGCTCCTCTTCACCTTCTACACTTACACTTTGCAGGTATCACTTCTCTCCTTTTGGTCTAGCAAGAATCATGTATCCCTTCTCCTGGATACACACACAACTTTTGCCAACAACCTTGGAAAGAATCACAACATCGACCTTATAGGAAAATAGATAGGTTGGTAGCATAAACCCTAAACCCTAAAACCTGTTACGTTAAGGAATTCAAATGGTTCAATCCTGATCATTGAGCACACTGCATTAAATGCAACAGTTCTTGATCCAATCTCAAGACATTCTCCATTGTCAATTTCCACCAATTTCATGGTGGCTAATAACCCACCACACATTATCATTGTTTTACAGACTTCGCACATTCCCAAGGTAGACAGGAACAATCTCCTTCATGCGCACAAGGCTTACATGGCAACATGATCTGTTCTTTGTTACCATGCTAACTCAACACACAAAGTCACTAGTTGAGCCACACAAGCTTGAAGCACTTCAACCGGAAACCTTGAAATTGAGACTACCAACCAGTAGTCATACAACGCTTCCATGTGCCGGTTCCCATAACCATATGCCAGTTCACCTTGAACAAACACATCACTTCACTTTGACACAAATGTCGGTTCACAGTGTTACACAAGTTCTCACATATGCCAGTTCTCACCACTTCAACATATTGACATCAATGACAACATACAGTGTCATTATGTTCACATACCGGTTCACATAATGCTAACAATCTCCCCCTTTGGCATTGATGGAAATATACAAAGATATCTCTCTGCTTCAAATCTTCTCCCTAAATTTTTGCAGATATCTTCTTTGCTTCACATCTTCTCCCCCTTTGACAACAATGCCAAAGTAGAGGTACAAGCTTCTTTGTTCCATTATGTTGCTCCCTATGAGGAGTAGCCTCCTTCAACACATCAATCCTAAAGAAAAATTTGACTATGCAATACCTGACTGATGTGGAGCATATACCTTTAGTTCACCTCCTGAAGGGGCAACACCCCTAATTCACCTCTTAAGTACATAAATGTAGCCTTTGGGAGAGGCTTGGTGAATATGTCTGCTAATTGCTCCTGATTGGAAACATGTTCTAGTGCAATCTCTTTGTTTTGAACCTTTTCCCTCAAGAAATGATACTTAAGCTCAAAGTGCTTGGTTCTAGAATGTAAAACCAGATTTTTGGAGATATTAATTGCACTAGTATTGTCACAAAATATACTTACCGGTTCAGATATAGGAACTTTGAAGCCATTTAATACATGCTTCATCCAAATTGTCTGAGTGCAGTTAATGAAAACTGCAACTTACTCTACTTCCACTATAGACTAAGAGATACAACTTTGTTTCTTACTCATCCATGAGACTAGTCTACCATCAAGAAAGAATGCACCACCGGTTGTGCTTTTTCGGTCATCTAAATTGCCTGTCCAATCAACATCTATGTATACTTTCAAGTTGAAATCCTTGCTATATGGATGCCACAATCCATATTCAATAGTTCCCTTCAGATACCTAAGAATCCACTTGACTACAGCCAAGTGGGATTCTCTTGGGCTTTTCTAGAATCTTGCAGTAATGCCAACTACATGTGCAATATCCGGTCTGCTATGCACTACATAATGCAACTTACCAATCATTGACTGGTATTCCCTCTCATCGACCAATGCTGAGTCATCTTCTTTGGATAGTTTACAACCGGTCACCATCAGAGTACCAACCGGTTTGCTATCTTCCATGCCAAAGGTCTTCAACACCTCTTTGACATACTTGGACTGAGTGATAAAGATTCCTTCTATCATCTGTTGGATCTATAGTCCAATGAAGAATTTAATCTCCCCTATGAGTGACATTTCAAACTCTTTCTTCATCTCATCAGCAAACTCATGACTCATCTTGTCATCTCCACCAAAGATAATGTCATCAACAAATACCTCACAGATTAGGATCTGATCTCCTTCAGACTTCAAGTAGATATTGCTATCTTCACTTGTTCTCTCAAATCCAATCTTCACAAGATGGGAATGCAGACACTCATACCATGCTCTAGGTGTCTGCTTTAGACCATATAAGGCTTTATGTAGCCTACATCCCATGTCATTGTCTTCAGATAGGGAAAACCCATCTGGTTGCTCAATATACACCTCCTCTTCAAGTACACTATTTAGGAATGCATATTTTACATCCATTTGATATACTTTGAAACCTTTAAGAGCTACATATGTAAGAAGCATACAGACTCCTTCCAATCTGGCTACAGGAGCAAAGCTTTCTCCATAGTCTTCTCCTTCTTCTTGAGCATATTCTTTGCACACCAATATAGCTTTGTTCCTAATCACCATGCCATCCTCATTCAGCTTATTTCTAAAAACCCATTTGGTACCAATGACATTTTTATGCTCCGGTCTAGGTACCAAAGAGCATGTACCATTTTTCTCTATCTAGTCAAGTTCTTCTTCCATTGCCTTGATCCAGTCTTCATCTTTATGTGCCTCTTTGAATGATTTAGGCTCAAATTCAGAGATCATACATGAGTTTTCTTTGACCTTTTTTCTTGTAAGGATTCTTACATCCTTATCTCCTATGATCTGCTTAGGATCATGATTTAGCTTGACATACCGAGGAATGGTCTTAATGGATTCCTCTTGTTTTTCTTCTTCATCCTCATCTCCATCAGTATCATCATCTACATCTACCAGTGTAGGAACACTATTACTGGTACTTGGTTGACTGGCAATCGATTCCTAGAAGGTTACAACTGGTTCATTTATCACTTGCTCACTGCCAGTTTCCTCAGTTTTCTCAGAGGTTTCATCAACTCTTACATTGATGCTTTCCATAATTCTCTAAATCCTATTGTTGAAACACTTGAGAGCTTTTCTCTTGGTGGAATATCCTAGGATTATTCCCTCATCACATTTTGCATCAAATTTTCTCTAGTGTTCACTCCTCTTGATGTAACATTTTCTACCAAACACTCTAAAGTAGCTAACCACAGGTGTCTTATCGATCCAATACTCATAAGGAGTTTTATCCTTACCTTTCTTGATGAGTACTCGGTTCATTGTGTAGACTGCAGTGCTCATTGCTTCTCTCCAAAAGGTGTGAGCTACCTTTCCTTGAATCAACATGGTTCTAGCTGCTTCAACCATAGTCCGGTTATTCCTCTCTGCTAGGCCATTCAATTGTGGAGTTTGGGGGGCAGACAGTTGTCTCTTGATGCCATGTTCTTCACAGTACTTGTTGAATTCACGAGAAGTGAATTCCCCTCCTTGATCAGTTCTTAGGCACTTGATCCTTTTATCGCTTTCCTTCTCCACTAATGCTCTAAAAGCTTTGAACTTTACAAAGGCTTCAGACTTGTCTTTCAAGAATGTGACCCACATCATTCTTGAGCAGTCATCAGTGAGAATCATGAAGTACCTATCACCCTGCACACTTCTAGTTTTCATAGGACCACACAAATCGGTATACACAGATCAAGCAAGTTGTCAACAGTGAAAGATTTACCTTTAAAGGTTGAGGAAGACATTTTCCCCAATTGACACTCTTTGCACAAGATATTATCTGGTTTTCTTAGCACTGACAACCCTCTAACTACCTTGATCTTACTATCCTTCACAATGTTATCAAAGTTTCAATGGCAGAGTCTCCTATGCCATATCCAGCTATCATCAAATTTAGCCATAAGACATGTACTTATATTTGCATTTAGCTGAAATAGGTTACCTTTGGTCTGCATGCCAGTGGCCACCAATTCACCATTCTTTCCTTTGATTCTGCAAACTCCATTCTTGAATTCCAGAGTGAGGCCACTGTCATTCAGCTGGGCAACCCTTAGAAGGTTGTGTCTGAGACCATCAACCCAATACACATTGTTAGCACTTCTCTTTCCATTCAGAGAGATGGACCCTCTACCTTTGACCATGTGTGGTGCATCATTGCCAAAGTGAACCACACCACCATCATACTCTTCCAAGGATAGAAAATTTCTCTGGTCACCAATCATATGGTGAGAATAGCCACTGTCAATGATCCACTCATTGAAATTATCAAACTGAGAGACAAGAGCCTTCTTGTCTAACACATCTTCCATAACAACAACAAACACAATGTCTTCATTTTCTTCATCCTCTGATTCCTCATCTGTGACACCTTCATCGACTGCCACAAAATAGTTTCTCTAGTTTCCTCCTTTGAATTTCTTGAACCTTTCTAGTTTGTCCTTGTTGTCACCATTAGGACAGTTTACAGCAATATGTCCTATCTGGTTGCAAGAAAAGCATTTCAAAGGTAGCTTACCACTGTATTTGTCAGTTCCTTTAGTAAGTTTTCTAGCAAGGAGAACTTCAAATGCCATCAGAATCTCCTCATCATCCATTTCTCTACTCTGTCTTGGTTCACCACTAGTGCTAGCTTCTTTTCCTTTTCTGGATGGTACAGCAGAAGCTTTAAAAGTTGATTCAGTCTTTTGAACACTGCCATCAAAACTATTTAGCTCATAGGCTTTCAATTTTGCAATGATGGAGTCTAGGGATACCTTAGTCTTGTCTATTGATCTCAGCTACTAAATAGCAGCAACCCTTATTGCATAGACCTGCAATAGGGATCTCAAGACTTTGCTTACCATAGTGGAATCTTCTATTTTACCACCTGCACTCTTGATATCTCCAACAATAGTTTTGATTCTTATTCCACACTGTTGAATGGTCTCACCTTCAACCATCTGCATATCTTCAAACTTCCCTCTAAGGCTTTCTTCCTTAGCTTGTTTTACATCCTCATCACTGCCATAGATATTTTCAAGAGTATCCCATACCTCTTTTTGATTTTCCTTATCTTGGACATCAATAAACTCAATGTCAGATAAACTACTAATTAGGGCTTCCATGACTTTCCCATTCTCTTGAATCTCTCTCTTTTGGTCATCAATGAGAGTACCGATAGGGGAAACATAGGCATTCTCAACATAGCTCCAGTGTTGAGCACCCATGCTTCTGATGTATATCTTCATTCTATCTTTCCATATATTGAAATTTTCTCTGTTAAACTTTGAAACTTCCCTCTTCATCATTAGACTGGGATCTTTACCTCAAGTGGTTAAGCTTATAACACAAAGGACCTGGAGGACGCTCTGATACCAATTGATAACACAATGATAATGAGTATTACCCAACCGGTACTGAGAGGGGGGGTGAATCAGTACATACAAAAACACACTCTTGAATTGGTTTGTCTATAGACTCTGTGCATTGATAGACAAACAGTGACACCAGTCCTCAAACAAAGCACAACTGGCAAGACCCAGAATAACTAAGACAAGCATAAACTAGCTGACACTTATCTTCTCATACAATCTAACACTTCATTTCATTTTCACCCTAATGCATGAATAGGTAATCTACCATCAAAGATATACATATGAGCAACTAGATCAACAAGATTCACTGCTTGATAGAAAACAACAAAGCATCAAATGAAGAAGACATCACACATAACACACATATTTTTCACGTGGAAACCCAATAGGGAAAAACCACGGTGGGGATGAATACCCACAAGCTTGTTTTTTGAACTCTTTAGAAGTCCGCTCTGTTAGGATCCTAGTTTGGTTAAAGACTGATACAATAGGTTCTGTCAGGAACTGATTCTATTAGGGATCACCTAGTTAAGGGATGGCTAGAATACCTAGTTAAGGGTTAAACCTTGATAAAGGTTACCTTGTTAAAGGATTTCAAGAACTCAATGGTTTTGAGTCACCCTGTTAAAGGATTTATAGCAAGCCTATTAAAGCTACCCTATTAAGGGATTTCTCAATTGTTGAAGTGGTTAGAGATCAACGGGTATTACAATGATCTGGTAATAGCACTCAATGCCAATGCAGATCCGCTTAAGCTCCTCTTCACCTTCTACACTTACACTCTGCAGTTATCACTTCTCTCCTTTTGGTTTGGCAAGAATCACGTATCCCTTCTCCTGGATACACACACAACTTTTTCCAACAACCTCAAAAAGAATCACAACATCAACCTTATAGGAAAATAGATAGTTCAGTAGCATAAACCCTAAACCCTAAAACCTGTTATGTTAAGGAATTCAAACGGTTCAATCCTGACCATTGAGCAAACTACATTAAATGCAAGAGATCTTGATCCAATCTCAAGACATTCTCCATCATCAATTTCCACCGATTTCATGGTGGCTGATAACCCACCACACATTATCACTATTTTACAGACTTCGCACATTCCTGAGGTAGACAAGAACAATCTCCTTCATGCAAGATCCTTCACGTGCACAAGGCTTACGTGGCAACATGATCTATTCTTTGTTACCATGCTAACTCATCACACAAAGTCACCGGTTGAGCCACACA
Source organism: Cryptomeria japonica (assembly GCF_030272615.1). Classification (NCBI taxonomy): domain Eukaryota; kingdom Viridiplantae; phylum Streptophyta; class Pinopsida; order Cupressales; family Cupressaceae; genus Cryptomeria; species Cryptomeria japonica. The sequence goes on along the minus strand of NC_081414.1, from coordinate 886,980,134 downwards.
AGCTTGAAGCACTTCAACCGAAAACCCTAAAGTTGAGACTATCAATCGGTAGTCATACAATGCTTCCATGTGTCAGTTCCCATAACCATATGCTGGTTCACCTTGAACAAACACACCGCTTCACTTTGACACAAATGTCAGTTCACAGTGTTACACCGGTTCTCACATATGCTGGTTCTCACCACTTTAGCATATTGACATCAATGACAATATACAATATCATTATGTTCACATACCGGTTCACATAATGCCAACAAAAAGTTGGGCGCACCCTAGGGTGTGACAAAGCTATTTGAGCTGATGGAGTATTAAGATGTGGATGGTGGTAATACTTGTGACCTTTTGACCTTAGAAGAGTCTATCTGATGTGATATCAAATTCCCCCAATATATCAAAATAAAAATGAGATCTTGAGAAAGATCCCAACATTTATGGAAATTTGAAAAAATTCCTTAAACAATTATTCTTTTCATGGTTTTATTCTTTTGATGTGCCTACTATGTCCTTTGCTACACTTCATCAAATTCAAACATTGTAAGAAACAAATCACAACCTCAACCAAGCCAAGTTTCAGTCTTCAACAAAGATCAATCAAAACCTTAACAAAGTTTCAGTGTTCAACAAGATCAAACAAACCTCAACAAAGTTAAGCATCAACATTAACATCAACATTAGATCCAAACCTTTGCACAAATTCAAAGATGATATACATGTTACTTTCAAGTGATCTTAGGTCCTGTGCATTCAATTCATGTAGAAGCCCCATTAGAATCATCACATAAAATCCTTGCACAAGTCATTTCATCAAATTTTCATTCACTCACTTAAAATTTAGTGTTGCATTAGAGTATAAGAATCATTCCTAAGTCCATGGGTATTAGAGGAGATGGGGAATTTCCATTTGAAAAACCTAATCTTGGGCCAAACAATGACCAATTAGCAATAATTGATGGTTTGGATAACCTCGCTTGGGAAGTAAGAGTCCATCATGCCCAATATAACATAGTTGAGGCCATCATAGATGATGAAATCTGGAAGTCTATTCGTCTTGATGAGAAACTAAGGAAAAAGATACAAAGAGCAGCTCAGAAAGAAACCATTAGACAATTGGTAGAAAAGACCATAGAAACATTTTTGAAGCCTTGTTAAAAAAGCAAAGTGTCAATAATTTCTAGGGTCTACATAGTTTGCATATTATTCTTCAATGTGTGGGTCTAAAAGGAAATGATAAATTCCCATTTGAGCAACCCGATCTTGGGCCAAACAACATTCAATTAGAAATATTTGACGGTTTCAATATCCTTGCTGAGGAATTAATAGTTGGTCAATACCAATACGACATAGTCCAAGATCTCATAGATGATGAAGTTTGGAAGTCAGTACAAATAGAAATAGACCTCAAAAATCAAATCAAAGAAGAGGCATAATTAGAAGCTTTTTGGAAGTACGCTGAAAATCTTGTGTTCAAATTTTGGAATCCTCGATAGAAAGTCATCATTCATAGATTGCATTGTCTGAGCTTTAGTCTTTAGGAGGTCATAGAAGCATAATTAGTTGCATTTAATCAAGTCTTTCATACACATATTAGAGAGTCAAGATCACTTTGGAATGATATTCATGCCATTAATGCTTGATCAAAAGGAAAACATCAGATGGATCCTAACAATTATCCCTTGGTTAAACCCACATGGAATATGGATCTATCCACACAACGACAAACACAGGGTCAGACACTTGTAACACTATCAACAAACACAAACAAGATGGCTTTCATTGATGAAATACAACATAATCTGACAAAAGAAGAATTGGAAGCAACCCAACAAGATCCTGTGATGCTTATGATTCTCAGTGCTCTCATCAATAATGATAGAGACATATGTCTCGCTCTCTTAGTCCAGAATGGGGCCAAGTTACCTCTAAGGGTAAACATTTCAATGATATTACTGCAAGGTGTGACAATTAACCAAAATGTACCTCAAACACCTATTGTGACACATACTCAAGCAGAAGTTGCTACATCAACACAATGTATATCTCAAAGTGCCCATATGGCCACAACCTCAACATAGTCAATAGTGACATCAGCAAGTACTAATGTTACATCTCTAACAATGCCTAGCATGATGATGAAAGATACAATGGATCACAATGCTACTTTGGCAAATATAACTCAACCCTCAGTTTCAGTTGGTTCCACCTATAGTAGCTAGAATGTGAATCAAGGGACAACTAGCTCAGCTCAGCCAAATGTCAGTCCATAATTTGCATACTTTACACCACCTAGTAGAACTTATGGTGCATAATTACATGGTCAGTCTACATTTCAACAAGCTGAAAGGTACTCCAATAGTATCCCTTTTGTGGGAAACACTCATCAAGTCAATACACCATTGACCCAAATAGAAATCTCGACTCAACAAATGGATAATATTCAAAAGCAAATGGCTAGTATGCAAGTAGTTAATGATAAAAAGAGCTACACAATGGAGGACATCTATCTATATCCTTTTGATTGAAAGTTATACATGCCACCATTTCCCCCACATTTTGAAACTCCAAAGTTCGACAAGTATAAAGGGAAAGGTGATCCTCAAGATCATGTCAGAGAATTCTTCATGACATATATTGAAGTAGCCCATGATGATACATAGTTAATGAGGCTATTCTCAAAAAGTATTGGAGGGACAACATTGGAATGGTTTTCACACCTTCCACCCAAAGTTACTTCATTGGGAGGTTTGGCTGAGTTATTCATATCCAACTTTAAATTCAACATAGATAATTCAATTATCCTAATGGATTTATGTACAACAAAGAAAAAAGAAGGTGAAACTTTCACCCCGTTCTTACAAAGATGGAGAGGCCTATATCACAGATGTCTTAGTCACATCCCTAAAGTTGAGCAAGTAGACATTTTGAATAAAAATCTTGTGCCTCCCATTAAGTATCCATTACAAATGCAATGCCTAGACAATTTTAAAGACATAATAAAAAAAGGCATCAAGTGTGAGAGAGGACTATTAGAACAAGGGATACACAAACACCACAAGGATAGTGGACCGACCACTAGTACAAATAATGAAAGGCCAAAATTTTGGTCTAGGAACAAAAATGTCACAAATGATGGAGTTTTTAATGCATGTGTTGTAAACAGAGCTCAACTAGCAGTATCTCTACAAGGACCAGCTGATTTTGCCAATAAGAACCAGTCTCAGACAAACAACACCAATGCACTACAATCAAACCATCCAATGCCACCAAGGAAAGGTGCACCCAGAAGAAAATTTACACCCCTCGATGAACCTATTGAACAACACTAAAAAAAGTTGATACAAAGCAATGCCATAACTTTACTGGAAGCTAGGCCATATGAGACAGGTCCATTCAAGCCTTCTTGGTGGAATGGCAATGATTTCTGTGATTATCACCGTAATAAGGGTCAAAAGACAGCAAGTTGCTATAAATTGAAGAACCTCATCCAAGATCTGATTGATCAAGGTGACATTACTATGGATACCAATAAGGCACCAAACATAGATCAAACCATTTTTAAGGATCCTTTCATCAGACATGACAAATGAAAGGCTTCTAGTTCTAATACACAAAACAATATTTCCAACTATACCAATGTCGCATTTGACTATGCCATAAACACACTAAATGCAGGAGATGAAATGGTGGCTACAATCATAGTGAATCCTAAAAGAATAGATTTTGTTGTTATCACTAGAAGATCAAAGGTCACATTACAAGGGATTCCTTCAAATCCCCCTTCAATAACTAGCAACTACAATATGGTGGATTAGTTAAAGATAACTCCAACCCAAAGTTCATTATTTGAGTTATTGTGCATCTCACTGGCTCATAAGGTAGTCATGGACAAAGCCTTACAAGATTTGGTTGTTTCTAGAGATATTGATGAGAACACATTCCAATCCGTGGTTGGAAACTTGGCAGCTTCAAAGATCACATTCACTGAACAAGATTTACCTATAGACTGACCCATGCATAATGATCCCTTGCACTTAGAAGCTTTGGTTCACTGAAAGAAGGTTCAAAGAGTGCTTATAGATGGTGAAGCTGGCCTTAATATATGCACACTACATTTTATCAAAGATTTGGGATATTTCAAACATTATATTGATTCTACCAAGAGAATCAATATCAAATCCTATGATGACGAGGAATGCCCCTCTAAGGGTGTGGTGACTTTACCAGTACAAGTGGGACAAGTTACAAAAGACATCACCTTTCAAGTCCTAGATAGAGAATTGGGGTACAATATGCTATTAGGCCACCCATGGATACATACCATGCAAGTAGTAGTATCAACTTTTCACCAATGTATTAAGTTCCCATACAATAGTATAGAGATCACTATCCATGGTGACCCAAACCCTTTTCAACACTCTAATTATTTAAGGGAAAGCATAGACAATCAAGTACCAAACAATAAGGAGGCCCCACTTCACTTACAAATGAAATAATTATCAATTAGAGAAATAGAGAAAAATACACCAACCATATTTTCTTTACAAATTAAGGAAGTTGGTTGTGGAGAATATTCCATTTCGAGTACCTCAAATGGAAAACAATCATCTTTTTGTCCTAGGTCTTTTGGGAAGCGTCAAAACACAACAATGAAGCAAGATAAAGGAAAAGAGATAGTGAAGTACTCATATTCATGCTCTTTCATTAGATGGGGAGACTTACAAGAAGAATCTCTAAATGAAGATGTCAATCACTGTATGTACAAAGAAGAAGATGACATGACAGTACCCAGGTTACCTCTACATCAATATGACAACGAATTCAAGATGTTACAAAAACATGGGTATGATGCACCACAGGATTGGGACTACAAAAGAAAGGAATATTAGAACCTATTTTGCCACATGAAAACCCAAAGAATCAAGGCTTGGGATATAAACATGTACCACAAATAACAGAAGCTAGGCAACGTACATTAGATATATTGAACAAGCCTAGGTTACCCTCAGAATACATACCTTAGAATCAATCATCAACAAGAATGAATTTCTCTTCATCTCAAAAAAGAAAGGGAGCACCAACATCTCCTATTATGGAATTAGATGGTGAAGACATGAGGAAACTTCTACAAGAAACTAGCACAGAGTAATCTACCAATACAGTACCTGAAACATCTGCACAAGCTAATATGGTAGCAGATATAGGCTTAACACCAGTAGATGAGCCAAATCCTTGGTTGTTGTCAATAATTTTTCCAAGGCAAACAATTCCAGCTCCTCTATTTGATTTAGATGAAGGAAGAAAGACTACAAATACTAATACCAGGCTTAAGAAGGGCATCCACAATACAAACGAGATCCACTAGTCTGCAAAAAACTCAAGAACAAGAGCAGATGAGTGACACAAAATTAGAAAGTGAAACATACATAGAAAGTGTCACAGATTCTCATGACTATGAATTCCCATCTAATAATGAAGACAACCCACCACTATTTTATGATGAGGACACATCAGGTCATAGCCAAGTATGCATGGTATCAAGATCTTCTACAATAACAGGGAACAAAGACTTACCCCTTATACATTCATATTTGATTGACTAGGAGAAAAAAGGAAAGCCACAATCAGATTGGTTTCAAATTGATGGATCCATAGCTGAATTTGTGGGTGCAAGGGATGGACTCCCTTATAATGATCACAAGGTTGTCTCTGCAATACATCTAGACAAAACTGCATATTTCGAAGAAGCAAGCTCCTCTCCTAATCAAGACAATAATAATAAATAATAACACATTCCTCACCACATAATGGATGCTCTACCTATTCATAAATAACATTAAACATTATTGGTAGAAGAAACTGAGGAAATCAACATCGGTGATGTTGAGAAAGTTCATAACATTCACCTAGCAAAATCCCTAAATCTAATAGAAAAAGAGAAATTTATTAAATTCTTTAAGCAAAGACCAATCAATTTTGCATGGTCTTATGCAAATAAGTTTGGATTAGATCTTGAATTGGTCTTACATCATTTTCCATTGCTTCCAGGAGTAAAACCATATAAACAGAAGCTCAGGAAGATGCAACCTCACATGGTCTTGTTAGTCAAAATTGAGCTAAAAAAATTGTTAGATGTGGGTTTCATTAGGCCCATAGACTATGCTGAATGGATTTCAAGTATAGTTTTGGTATCCAAGCATACTGGAGGTATCAAAATTTGCACCAAATTCAAAGATCTCAACAAGGCTTGCCCAAAATATGACTTTTCACTCCCTAACATAGACATCATAGTGGACTTGATAACTGGAAATGAAATACTATCACTCATGGATGGTTTTTCTAGTTATAATCAAATCAAAATTGCACCAGAAGACCAACCTAAAATAATGTTCACTTGTCCATGAGGAACATATTGCTGGAATGTGATGCCATTCGGTCTTAAAAATATAGGTGCCACTTATCAAAGGGCAATGACCACCTTATTCCATGACATGATACACACAATCATGGAGGACTATGTAGATGACTTGCTAGCAAAGTCCAACTCAAGGGATAGCCATCTAGACATATTGGCTAAGATCTTTGACAGATTTGAGCAATACAATGTAAAACTCAATCCAAAAAAATGTGTCTTCGGAGTCATGTCTAGCAAACTATTGGGCTTCATTGTATCCAATTGCGGCATTGAGATAGATCTAGAGAAAGTAAAAGATATTTTAGACATGACATCACCTACTACACTCAAGCAACTCAGAAGTCTGCAAGGTAGATTAAAGTCCATAAGGTGTTTCATTGCCCAATTGGCAAAAGAGTGCCAACCATTTCAATATATTGTAAAGGGGTAAAAGCACAAAACCGTGTCATGTTTCAGGCTAACTTATCAGCACAAGTGAATTTAAGTAATTCTAACTAAAAATTAATTTTAGTAAAACATATGGTCTATATAGATTCATTATAGCTAAGTTATATATGGGCTACAACTTTTCCAATTGGAAGTGTCTACTATATGTATATTCTATACTACTTTTGGTCTAATTACAAAAAAAAATTAAACTCGATGTTTCAACAACTCCTACTGTTATAAACAATATTTTTTTTGAAATGTAAATATACCCTTTTATAGATCTATAAGTGAATTTTCCAAAATATATATCTTTTAATATTTTAATTAGTTTTCATGTTTTCTATTTTATTTTTATTGAAAGTAGGTCATCAGCACTAAAATATAAGGTTGATTATCTTGTCAAGGAAAAATACTAAAATTTATTGAAAAAAATTGAAAAAAACTATGATGCAGTAGAGAAAAGAATCTATGTCAAGATGATATAATTCTTTTCTAATTTGGATAAATAATTAAGAAAAACCTAAATTATAGTGTCTACTTTATAAAAAACTACATTCAAATAATTTTTTTAAGTTTTGTTAAAATTATAAACATAAAATAGACATAAGAATATAAATTTTATTAGTTTACATCACGTCAAATTTCAAAACATATATTTCACTTTCTATTGATTTAATTTTAAAAAATGAATCAGCATTGACCATTTCCTTTATAAAAGTGTGACACAACTTTGTACTTTTACCTAGAGAAAGGTGTCACATTCAAATGGACACAACAATGCCAAGAGACATTTGAGACACTAAAAGAATATCTTTTGTCCACACCAATCTTGGTTCCACCCTGCATGGGAAAACATTACTCATGTATATAGCGGCAACAAACTCCTCCTTAGGTGCTCTCCTAGCACAACATGATGAAGAAGGAAAAGAGAGAGTTGTCTACTACATCAGTAAAACATTGATTTGATATAAACTCAACTACACACCAATAGAAAGAGCATGTCTTGTAGTAGTTTTTGCATCACAAAAACTGAGGCATTATATGTTGAGTCATAAAGTACAACTCATTGCACAATTTAATCCACTCAAGTACCTGATGGATAGAGCAACACTAACCGAAAGACTTGCAAAGTGGGTTATGATACTTAGTGAATTTGACATTGAATATGTCAATAGAAAATCCATAAAAGGACAAATCATAGCATATCAACTTGCAGAAGTACCCCTACAAGACATTCATCCAATGGTGATAGATTTTCCAGATGAATCAGTATTTTCACTATCAGCACAAATAAACTGGAAATTATTCTTTGATGGTTCACATACAAATCATGGAGCAGGAGAAGGAATTTTGGTCATAACTCCTCAAGGAGATTCAATTCCCAAATCATTCAGAATCAACTTCCCTTGCACTAATAAAATTATTGAATATGAAGCCCTGATGGTAGGACTATGCACTACACTATAACAGAATATCAAGGGCCTACAGGTCTTTGGAGACTCACAACTTATTATTAATCAAGTCAATGATGATTACTCAGAATCAAAGGAAAATTTATGCACCTGCTCAAGATCTTCAACCAATAATATCACCATGGCCATTTTCACAATGGGGATTAGATCTTGTAGGAAAAATAAACCCTACCTTCTCAATGGACATGTTTATTCTCATAGCTACAAAATATTTCACAAAATGGGTTGAAGCAATCCCGATGACTTTCACAATAGCAAAGCAAATAGCTAAATTAATTTTGATCTATATTATTTGTAGATATAGAGTACCCATGTGCATTGTAACTAATAATGGATGACCCTTCAAAAATCAAGAAGTGGGTGAACTTTGCGAACAATTTAACATCCAACAATGTTTTGCGACACCCTACTATCCCCAAAGAAATGGTTAAGTTGAGCCAACAAACAAAACTATTTTGAAAATTTTAAAGAAAGTTGTCAATGACATTGGACAAGATTGGCATCTCCAACTGAATCTGGCTCTCTGGGCTTATCAAACTAGTGTCTGCATAGCAACTGGTACCACATCATTCTCTTTGGTTTATGGTTTAGAAGCTATTTTGCCTATCAAGGTAGAATTGCCATCACTAAGGGCCTCTCTGAAAAACATTATCTCAGAAGAAGACTATAGACTAGCACATTTGCAAGAACTAGAATTCCTAGATGAAAAATGACAAAGCACTCTAAATCATTTACAAGGATATCAAAATAGAATGAGAAGAAGCTACAACAAAACAAAACCCACATTGCTTAGAAATAGGAGATATCGTTCTTAAAGAAAACCAAAGGAACCTCGCTAAACATAAAAAATAAGGAAAATTTGAGCCTAACTGGTTAGGTCCTTTTGTCATAATGAAAGTAATTGGAAGCAGTGCTTATCATTTCCAAACAGTGGACTAAAATCCACTCCCTGATCCCATTAACAACATGCACCTAAAAAGATATTACATCTAAGGGTGGGTTCATTTCAATTTTTAGTATTGCATTTATATACTTATTTACTGCATTGTATTTCATATATCCATTTCAGAATGCAACATATAGCTGCATATCATTATTGCTTTCTCATATATTTGCATCTATAAGTCAAGGAGATTGTCCGAGTCATTCACCTGTCTGCACTGAAAAGAACAAAGGTTGTCTGATTTCCTAGATACTTGTTCATGAAGTCTTTAAGAGGTCTTTAGTCATTCATCTTCTACGTCACATTGCGATTAAGCTTTATCCTTGGTTGGGTAGAGGTTTCACTATCAAGTATTATTACCCAAAATCTATAAATTTCTATATCTCACACATTAATCAATAGCTCTAAGTCTTTATAGATACCTAGTTGGTCATGTGGCTAGTGAAAAATCTAATTTTCTACTTCAACATTGTTGTAATTGTCATACCTACGTAAGTTTAATTACTTACAAGTCAAGGAAAGAAAAAAATCCTATAACTAAAATATCATGCATACAAGTGCGACAATAAAAATCTTGACTATGGGAACATGCGAATAACTCCGTTAGGGCTATGGACGCCTACTAGCAATGCGGCAATATTTGAGAGATTATGGTGTATAACCTCGTTAGAGCCCTAAAACCTTGTTGGCAGTGAGGCTCTATCCAAGATTCTTTTCAAGTCAGAATAACTCACGTAGCTAGCCACATAGGATTAAAAGGGTCTTTGATGGTTATAAGAGTCACAATGAATCCAAATGCAGACACATGGGCAAAAGAAGATCAAAGTTTCAAGAATTGATGGAGAAGTTTTCCGCACCTCTGTTGGGACTGATTAAAATTGAATCAAGTTTAGAAGCCAATTTCAAAATTTTGCCCTGCATGTTGGAAAAGTACCCAAATGAGTCAATTTGAATGGCTTAGTTTGCAAGGGGGTAAAATGGAGCCGGTTGATTTTCAGAGGGTAAGGCTCAAGATTCATGTCCCACACCTTTAATTTGGCCTATTCAGTAGAATTCAATTTGGATAAGTTTATGAGGTACCCAGTTTGAGGGGTGAGCTAAAAGTGCATTTTAGGCACAAATGCAAATTTTATTGAGTAGCCTATTTTGAGCGATTACATCTTTTTCCCTGTTTATCATCATGGAGAAATTCAAAATGGATTCAATTATATGCATAAAATTTAGTTACCATACAAAATTTCAAGTCTTGACGAATCCATTTGCTCAGTCTTCAAAGCCGAATCCGTTTGAAGTTTGTGTGTTTTGGCAAGTCTCTGTTTCGACAGCTAGTCGGAGCCCTGTTTCGCACAAGTGTAAAAGTTGCCTCAGTAAGCGTCATGTCAAAATGTTTGTTCTAGGATAATGTTGGTATAAATGATGAGCTACGTTTCAAATTTCAAGCCTTTATCAATCCGTTTGATCGGTTTTCAAAAGAGCTCATTTTACCATAAAATCCAGTTATCCGCACTCTAGTGTTATATCAGTTAATGTAGCCGTTTTGGTGAGTGCACCATTTGCATCCTGTCAGTCTAGTGATCAAATTGAGATTTCCAAGTTTTAATATGTACTTCAAGGTACCTATGTTTCAAATTTGAGGGCTTACGGAGGTCGTTTGATATTTTTGAGAAAGGCATCATGTGTTGCCAGGACATTGACTTCATCAGGTCGGCAATGTCGACAAAGCTAGTTGGGCATTTTCAAAAATTAATATCTCTTCACTCGGGACTTATCTTGAGAAAGTATTTGGAATAAGTAATCCTTGTATATCAGAGTACATGTCTGTCAGATGGCGAGCTCCAGAAAGGTGTTTTGACAGGTTTGAAAATTACGTCTTTGCGATTAAATGCGAAAATTGTGGCGTAATTGCCTGAAGGTTGTAAAATGTGGATTAATGATCTGAAAATGATGTCGATCATTGCCAGATGTATGGGTAAGGTTCCTGAAGCTTTTCAGAGGTCAGTTACATGTAAACGAAATTTTTTTTAGTCGGACCCAGTTTGGGGCCCGATCTGGCTCATGCCTATGCAGTGTTATTTTATTGGCGACTTGGCTTTATGAGCATTTCTAGAGTAATGTTGACATCCATTGTTGGATTCGAATACTTATATGTTTCCCACCAAAGGATAATGCAAAAATGGGAATGCCTCTCTTGATCTATACAACCAAGGTATTTTCCATGCTAGATGTAAGCAATGGAGGAGTGTGGGAATTGGTTGATAAAGATAAGATAGAAGCAACCATTGACCTTCGTGATGATGTTATTACAAAAATTGAAATCTTGGATAATGCTCACATTGATCTCACCCTCTCTGCCACATTTAATGATTTTGGATGATTACATACCAAAGGCTACCATAAACAAAAAGTATGAAAATGCAAATTGGTTGGTGTATAGGCATCTATCTAAGCTCATGTGGTTTGTGAATTGGCAATGTAAACTTGTTAAGAAAAGAAGCATAGCAATAGAAAACCATTTTTGGCCTCCTCTCATGTTGTGGCTGGTGAAGAGGCTATAGAAACCATCAAGCTACAGCAAGTGCACTTGGCAAGTGAACTTGGTGAATTTTCCCTCTACTGTGGAGTTTAGAAAGGTGTTGATGTTTCCAGCCATTGCGATTTTGGCATTCCTTCCTTCATGTGGCCTATGAAAAGGGGTTAAACTACAAAACTAAATTCATATAGCAATTGGCATGACTCCCCTCTTTGCATGATAGGGAAGGTAAAGTAGCCGCTGGAGTCTTTTGAAGAATGTAGTGTGCATGGAGTTTAGCGTGGTGTTTGGAGTGCTCCGGCAGTGATTTCTTCCTCACGTGCCTCTCCCTTCTCTTTCTCTACTGGCAATGGATGGCAGATGATAGATGGCATTGAACATCAGTAGCCACAATAAACTTAAAATAATGCTTTAGTAGAATGCGAAGTATGGGGAAGGCACAAAATACATTCAAGCAAATGCAATTGGCTGCTAAAAGCCATAAACCCCCCTTTGCGTGGAGTGGAAAGAACTAAGGAACCACAACATCCATCCTCCTTTTTCACGTGGCATGCAATGCAATGTGGAATTCAAATCAAATTCATTCAACAACAACTTCCTCCCTGTGTGGAAGCCAATGGAGGATAAAGAGACTTCAAACCATTTGGAATTTCAAACAGCACTTGGGCATCGATTTATCTAGAGAAAACGTTGGAAATGGTTCTCATAAACTATTGACATGGGCATCGTTTTATGAAGAGCAATGAAAATTATAAGATAAATGCTAGAGTGCTTGCTGGACATGGCGTTGAAGTTGGAAATCGACTGCAGAGGCTTTAACAGAGCAATGTGGCATTAGAAGGCATTGAAACCTTCAACAAATTGAAACTATTGACAATTCCCCTGCTGCGTTGAAGTGGCAAGTAATTAGTTTTAAAAGATATAGCAAACAAATGCCAGTAAAGTCCTCCCTGCATGATCATTAGAAGCCAATGTTTTTTTTAAAAAAAAAAAAAAGAAAAAGTTCAAATGTAGATTTGGCAGGTGTAAATGAGTTTCTATAACTCCAGCCAAACCATCCCCTCCTCACATGGATGTTCAAGTCCATTCTCCCTCATGTGCGTGGTTGAAAAGGCCATCAAAATCCATGCAAATAAAAAAATTGCCATTAAAGCTCAGGCAAAGCTTCAAAAATGAAGTTCCAATTTAAAGCCTTAGTCCCACATTCACTGTGGACCAAAAAGTTTTGATGTTTATAAGCAAGAACACATAGTAGTAATATGTCTAAGCCATAAAGGCTTTTGATGGATGGTGCTTATGGGCGCCCAAGGTGGGCCCATGCGTGAGCACAGATCCCGAGGTGATGAAGGAGGTGACTGAGCGACGACCATGTGGACCCCATGCAGGCATGCTTCCCGAGGCAGACAGGTGAAATTTTGCAAAGGAAGGCCAACATAATGAGTGACCAAGTTCAAGATGGATCAACGGTGCGTGCTATTTCATGAAAGGAAGATGCATGCGAGTTACACCTTACGACATTGCAAAATCTAGGTGGCGGGTACAGTTAGATGTCCAACAGGTAGGTCCCGGTGAGGTGGTAGTGACGTGGCACACAGTTGGTGCATAGGTGGCAGTCTAGTGGTGATGATGTGGTGGTGAGGTGGCATACACATGGCGGCCAAGTGACGGATGAGCAAGCGAACATGTTGAGATGATGAGGTGTCGTCCCAAGTGGCACCCAGTGGACCCCATTAGCCAATCAGACCCTGCCACATGGCAAAGCATCAGGAGCATGATCAGAGCCAAAAATTAAAATTAAAATTGTAAATGATATAGTTTCAACTATATTAAATTTCAAAAAATTTAAATGATTGAGCACAAATGGGGATTAATTCACCCAGGGTCTAAATTTTGGCCAAAATATAAAGTATTATATATCGCCAGAAAGCTCTTGGAGTGAGGAATCTGATTATGAGGTTAATTTTGACAAACGTGGGATATTTTGGAAGCAGTTTCCATAGGGACAAAATTCAGTTAGAGAGGAGACACTTGGCAATTCAGTTGCAGATTTGATTTGGTTCCCTCTCCCTTTTATTCCCAATTCTTCTCAGTTGTAAGGGCTCCAAAAATTTGGAGAATGGCTCCATTTTTTCATGGCTTCCAATTCTGAGTATTCTTCCAGATTGTACAAAGAAGGGTTATCCTTTAAGTAATGGAGTTCGATTCTTTGCTATAGGTGTTCTTAGCTGTAGGTTCTTGTGTATGTAAGGCATGCACAAATTCACACAGAAGTTGTCTCTGGATTTATATTTTCATTATATTCAGATCAGATCCTCAAGGAGGATGAGATTTGTTATCTCAAGGAGGTAATTGGGATTGTTTGCAGGGATTCTTCAAGGAAGAATTTAAATTCTGTAATAAATCATGAATAATGGAATATAGTGTTTGGATTTGATATTTTCTATGTGTGAGCTGAGTAATGCTTTTATGCAAGGCATTAAATGCATGAATATTTAATAATGAAAATAGATTTGCAGTATAAGGTTTCATTTATAGTTTGATGTGTGACTCTATTGCCCTTGGATAAGGCACTGATCTTACAAGTTTGGGGATGTCTTTTAGATCAAACAATTTAAAAGATAAATCTATTTCCCTTTATGTTTAGGGGTGTGTTCTTCCCATTCCAAGCTCTGTTTTCATTTATGATTTATATAGATCTAGCCAATCTGTAGTGTGTTCCTAATTTGGTGAGCTTGTGGAATGGTTTGTCTGCTCATTGTTGATGCAGTCTTATGTTTGTGATTGTTGTATTCAATGCATCAAAAGGGTGTCCCCCCCTAGGTCTAGCAGAACCTGAAGTGCAGGAGGATCATTAGGATCCTATGTTATGTTGTCCAAGCCCTGAGGTGTTTCATTGATTGAGATCGACTATCTCATAGATAGATTTGCACGTGTCTTTGGTTATCACTTTTGGTGAACAACAAAAATGGCGACTCTGCTGGGGACTAAATGGATATAAATGCTCGAATGATATGGTTAAAGATTGAATGTATTCCTAGTCCTATCAATTTGGTATCTAGCCAGTTTGTCCATTGTGTATGCACAGAGTGTAAATTGATTTTGCACAGTTAGAAAATGCTCCTTGTTCTGGATCTGTAAAATGATATGTGTTTCATATCATATTTTATGAAGGAGTAATAGTGAATGCATGGTTGAAAGTTGTGAGAAGTTCTTTCAACTGTATGTGAATTTTTCCGAACTCCTTATTTGGGTGGCAACTCTGTGGTTCATACCAGTATTAAGCAGCCTAGAAGAGTGTTTATTGCAGCGAGATTGAAAGAGAAACAGAGAATTAAATTTGTGATTGAATGGTTCTGTTGTTCAAAATATCCTCTGTGCAAGAGGTGGCGACTCTGATGTAAAAGACAGTGCTAAAGTGTGAAGTAAATCTTCAGATCTACAAGTTCTAAACAGCTGCAAAATCTCCAGGTATTTTTAGAGGTTTCAAATGCAAAACAATTTACTTTGAAAATTTGAATTACTAAAATAGTTTTCCCATTGAGTGAACAGCACTAGTAAAGAGGGAAAGAGGGGATTTCAAAGTCCATTTGCATATTTATTCTGTTGAAATGTCCAGAGTATATGTTCTTCTGTTATAGTATGCAAATTTGGAAAAGTTTTATGTCAAGCAATGTTAATGAATAGATCAGTATGAGGATATGTGCTTGAAGTTTTTATCCAAAGTTGTATAATCATTTGTGGGAGTAAGAAGAAAAAATGAATAGTGATGTTTTTCAACCTTGTGTATTTCCACATAGAGCCATGCCTGGTGAAGTATCACAACCATATAATAGGAGAAGTTTCATCATGTACCACTATGCTGCTCTAAACTTTGAAGGTATTCTGGGTTACCCAAATCCCATACCCACAGAAATTAGAAAGTATTTGCCAATTTTCAGTGGGAAGAAATCAGAATCAGCATGTCAACATGTTAAAAGACTTTCAGATTTGATAGGAGAGTTTGAAATTTGTCAAGAAGATATATGCATGAAGTTGTTTATTCAGTCATTAAAAGAGGATGCAAGAGATTGGTTCTCTTTTTTGCTAGTGAATTCTATTACCTCATGGGAAGAATTGGTTTCAGATTTCATGGATCAACTCGTTGAGAAGGTGAGTGATTCCGACTTGCTGAAAGAATTCACTTATATACAAATCAGGGAAGATGAATTGGTACCAACATTCAATATCTGATTTTCATAGGCTTTGTCCAAAATTTTCACAAAGTATAAACTTGATGATAAAGTATGTCTAGATGTTTATATGAGTGCATTTGATGAGAAGATGGGTTTCCTATTGAGAAACAAAGAACCCAAAACCTTGTATGAAGCCTTTAACATACCTAGGGATATGGAAAATAACTTGAAGTTTGGAATCTCGAAGAGATTCATGTCTGTTGTTGTTTCATACCAAAGCACCTTCAATGGTGAAATACCATGTGAGACTCAACAAATCATTCTGTGTCTAGGTGCATCAAGCTCTACAGTTCTGAATGGTTTTGTTGATGCATGTGTTTCAGAGTTAAATGAGAGTCGAGAACCTCTGTTGTTAATGCCAGTTGTCTCTCACAGTAATGATGAAATGATCAATCGGAAGCATTGTGAAAATGTTGATACAAAGACAGATATATACAAGGGATATGTACCATTTGATTTGTATGCCAGTTATGTTGATTATGTGGCTTCTAATTACCAAGTGAATCAGGCATCTCTCTAGGATAATATTGGTGAAAATAATGATGGTGATGACCATCAATCTTTACATGCTGCTGATGTATTTGATGTTGAAATACCAAATACAGAGGGATTACTAAGTGTTGTTGTTTGTGCAAGTGAAAATGTGCCATATGATGAAAATCAGAATTGTTTAGTGCAAACAATAGTTGATCCTCACTTACACGCTAATAATGTCACTTGTGTTGAGGATGAAGTAAATGTTTTTTCAAATTTCATTTCAAATTTCACTTCTTGTAATCATGATGGTGATCTTTCTATTTGGAAAGTTATGCACAATGTTAATTCAAAAAATTGTGATGGTATGCATGATTGCAATGAAGATATAGCACACAAGGATGGAGAAAATTTTACAGAATCTCAAATGGAACAGCAAAGTGCAATTCAAGTCCAGAAGATTGCAAAACTTAAGAAAGCTCTTGAAGTTGTTGACAAGAAGGTTCAAATGTTGGAGAGCCTTCGAGCTGTTAATGAAGACCTTCTGAAATATAGTGAAGAGAATTCTTCGGAAAAGGACTGTGAATTGAATGTTTGTATACTTGGGACATGCTGATCTAACAGATGGTTTTATGACAGAAGGTTTTAGTGAACATGCTGAAAACTCATCTGATGAAGTAAATTGCAGCGATGTTCATTTTCTTTCTTTGGCTGATGATGAGTATTCTATTGGTGAAGAAGATCAGTTGTGCCAAGATAAGTATGATTATCTTGATTTTCAGAATGATGGCCATAGGATAAAATCTTATGAATGTGAAACATGGAACACTGAGGATTGTTCTAGCCAAGTGTCAATTTCTTCTTTGCTCGACGAAGATGATTATGATGATCGAATGGATGGTGTCTTTAGCAATTTCACTAATGCTTTATTCAATGCTGATATAGATACGGACCAGCCACTTTTGTGTCATAATGTTCATAAGGGGATTCTTCATTTTGTTTCTAACCCTTTGTATGAAGAAATGACTGATCAGCCAGATGTTGTAGATGATGAACCACTCCATAATACTGATGGGATTCCGAACAGCAATAGCATGGGTTGTAAAAAATTATTTCATGATGAAGGTAAGAGGCATGGATTATGTGATGATCATTTAAAACCACAAATGAAAGTGTTTCAGGGGGATATAGGTTTGGATGAAAAAGATTCAGCTGAGGATTTGCTTCAGCCAGAGGTATGCATTCTTTCCCATGGATGGGATGTTGAGAATGCAGAGGTTTTTAGTTTGATAAACAAGGATAGTATGAGGTGTGATCAGCGTAGTGAAGTATCACATCCGGATGGTAATGTTCATATTCCTTGTTTGCATCAGTTGGTTAGTAGTGCCCCTCATTTTATGAATTTAAATGGTAATAAGGCATGTGCTTATAGGAATTGCAATGTTGAAAATGAGTGTTTTAGTTTTCAAGTTCAGCATGATGATGTCCTTGCAAATGATAGAGTTGAGTGGGATAGTGAAATGTATAGTATCTTATGGGAAGGCCTCTACGGTGAATTGTCTCATGTTTTTACTTGTGTTGAAGTAGTGTGTGATTACAAAGTTCAGAATCAGACAAGAGGTATGCACACTAGCTGTTTCAGTGATGAGACAAAAGAGGTGGATTATAAAAGTTATGCTCAGTTGTTACTGAAAAGTGCCTTTGTTTGGATCATGGTATCAAGTGATGAGAATCAGATTTTTGACAGAGGTAAATGTTTGTAAGTGGAGCAGTAATAATCAGTTGTGAGTTTTTTTGTATATATTGTATAGTTGGTTCGCTTCAGTTGTGTGGTTTTCAAAAAAGTGCCCAGTTGTTTGGGTAGAATAAGGAAGCCCTGTTTTTCAAATGAGATAAGAAGAGAAGAATTGAGAGAAGAATGGCCCGTCTTTTGGGTGGTCTGCTTAACCAAAGATATCTGGATTCTTGTGTTGATCTTGCAATCAACCATCCCCAATCAAAGCCACTATTGGGATTGATTAAAATTGAATCAAGTTTAGAGGCCCATTTCAAAATTTTGCCCTGCATGTCGGAAAAGTACCCAAATGAGTCAGTTTGAATGGCTTAGTTTGGAAGGGGGTAAAATTGAGCCAGTTGATTTTCAGAGGGTAAGGCTCAAGATTCATGTCCCACACCTTTAATTTGGCCTATTCAGTGATGTACAACTTTTAGAATTCAATTTGGATAAGTTTATGAGGTACCCAGTTTGAGGGCTGAGCTGAAAGTGCATTTTAGGCACAAATGCAGATTTTATTGAGTAGCCTACTTTGAGCGATTACATCTTTTTCCCTGTTGATCATCATGGAGAAATTCTAAATGGATTCAATTATATGCATAAAAGTGAGTTACCCTGCAAAATTTCAATTCTTGACGAATTCATTCGCTCAGTCTTCAAAGCCAAATCCGTTTGCAGTTTGTGTGTTTTGGGTAGTCTCTGTTTTGACAGCTAGTCGGAGCCCTGTTTCGCACAAGTGTAAAAGTTTCCTCAATAATCGTCATGTTAGAATGTTTGTTCTGGGCTAATGTTGGTATAAATGATGAGCTACGTTTCAAATTTCAAGCCTTTATCAATCTGTTTGATCGGTTTTCAAAAGAGCTCATTTTACCATCAAATTCAGTTATCCGCACTCCGATGTTATATCAGTTAATGTAGCCGTTTTGGTGAGTGTACCATTTGTATCCTGTCAATCTGGTGATCGAACTGAGATTTCCAAGTTTTAATATGTACTTCAAGGTACCTATGTTTCAAATTTGAGGGCTTACGGAGGTCGTTTGATATTTTTGAGAAAGGTGTCATGTGTTGCCAAGACATTGACTTCATTAGGTCGGCAATGTCGACAAAGCTAGTTGGGCATTTTAAAAAATTAATATCTCTTCGCTCGGGACTCGTCTTGAAAAACCGTTTGGAAGAAGTCATCCTTGTATATCAGAGTACATGCCTGTCAGATGGCGAGCTCCAGAAAGGTGTTTTGACAGGTTTGAAAATTACGTCTTCACGATTAAATGTGAAAATTGTGGCGTAATTGCCTGAAGGTTGTAAAATGTGGACTAATGATGCCGATCGTTGCTAGATGTATGGGTAAGGTCCCTAAAGCTTTTCAGAGGTCAGTTGCATGAAAAAGAAAAAAAATTTAGTCGGACCCACTCTAGGGCCTGATCTGGCTCATGCCTGTGCAGTGTTATTTTATTGGCGACTTGGCTTTATGAGCATTTCTAGAGTAATGTTGACGTCCATTGTTGGAGTCAAATACTTATATGTTTCCCACCAAAGGATAATGCAAAAATGGGAATGCCTCTCTTGATCTATACAACCAAGGTATTTTCCATGCTAGATGTAAGCAATGGAGGAGTGTGGGAATTGGTTGATAAATATAAGATAGAAGCAGCCATTGACCTTCGCGATGATGTTATTACAAAAATTGAAATCTTGGATAATGCTCGCATTCATCTCACCCTCTCTGCCGCATGTAATGATTTTGGACGATTACATACCAAAGGCTGCCATAAACATAAAGTATGAAAATGCAAATTGGCTAGTGTATAACCATCTATCTAAGCTCACATGGTTTGTGAATTGGCAATGTAAACTTGTTAAGAAAAGAAGCATAGCAATAGAAAACCATTGCTGGCCTCCTCTCACATGATGGCTGGTGAAGAGGCTATAGAAACCATCAAGCTACAGCAAGTGCACTTGGCAAGTGAACTTGGTGAATTTTCCCTCTACTGTGGAGTTTAGAAAGGTGTTGATGTTTCCAACCAATGCAATTTTGGCATTCCTTCCTTCATGTGGCATGTGAAAAGGGGTTAAACTTCAAAACTAAATTCATATAGCAATTGGCATGACTCCCCTCTTTGCATGACAGGGAAGGTAAAGTAGCAGCTGGAGTCTTTTGAAGAATGCAGTATGCGTGGAGTTTAGCATGGTGTTTGGAGTGCTCCAGCAGTGAGTTCTTCCTCACGTGCCTCCCCCTTCTCTTTCTCTGCTGGCAATGGATGGTAGATGATAGATGGCGTTGAACAGCAGTAGCCACAATAAACTTAAAATAATGCTTTAGTAGAATGTGGAGTATGGGGAAGGCACAAAATACATTCAAGCAAATGCAATTGGCTGCTAAAAGCCATAAACCCCCCTTTGTTTGGAGTGGAAAGAACTAAGGAACCGCAACATCCATCCTCCTTTCTCACATAGCATGTGATGCAATGTGGAATTCAAATCAAATTCATTCAACAACAACTTCCTCCCTGCGTGGAAGCCAGTGGAGGATCAAGAGACTTCAAACCATTTGGAATTTCAAACAGCACTTGGGCATCGATTTTTTGTGGAGAAAACATTGGAAATGGTTCTCATAAACTGTGATGAATGCACATTGCTAGGCATAAAATTCTATGTGTTTTATGAAGAGCAATGAAAATTATAAGATAAATGCCAGAGTGCTTGCTGGACATGGCGTTGAAGTTGGAAATCGACTGCAGAGGCTTTGACAAAGCAATGTGGCATTACAAGGCATTGAAACCTTCAGCAAATTGAAACTATTGACAATTCCCTTGCTGCGTGGAAGTGGCAAGTAATTAGTTTTAAAAAATATAGCAAACAAATGCCAGTAAAGTCCTCCCTGCATGATCATTAGAAGCCAATGTTTTTAAAAAAAAAAACAAAAACAAACTTCAAATGCAGATTTGGCAGGTGTAAATGAGTTTCTACAGCTCCAGCCAAACCATCCCCTCCTCATATGAATGTTTAGGTCCATTCTCCCTCCTGTGCGTGGTTGAAAAGGCCATCAAAATCCATGCAAATAAAAAAATCGCCATTAAAGCTCAAGCAAAGCTTCAAAAATGAAGTTCTAGTTTAAAGCCTTAGTCCCACATTCACTGTGGACCGAAATGTTTTCATGTTTATAAGAAAGAACACACAGTAGTAATATGTCTAAGCCATAAAGGCTTTTGATGGGTGGTGCCTATGGGCACCCAAGGTGGGCCCATGCGTGAGCACGGATCCCGAGGTGATGGAGGAGGTGACTGAGCGACGACCATGTGGACCCCATGCATGCACGCTTCTCGAGGTAGATAGGCAAAATTTTGCAAAGGAAGGTTGGCTTAACGAGTGAGCAAGTTCGAGATGGATCAACGGTGCACGCTATTTCATGAAAGGAAGATACGTGCGAGTTACACCCTACGAAGTTGCGAAATCCAGGTGGTGGGTATAGTCAGATGTCCAACACGCAGGTCCTTGTGAGGTGGCCTTGTGAGGTGGCAGTGACGTGGCACATTGTTGGCGTATAGGTGGCAGTCCAGTGGCGATGACGTGGTGCTGAGGTGGCGTGCACATGGCGGCCAAGTGATGGATGAGCAAGCGAACATGTGGCGGTGACGAGGTGTCGTCCCATGTGTCACCCAATGGACCACATTAGCCAATCAGACCCTACCATGTGGTAAAGTCTCAGGAGCATGATCAGAGCCAAAAATTAAAATTAAAATTGTAAATGATATAGTTTCAACTATATTAAATTTTAAAAAATTTAAATGATTGAGCACAAATGGGGATTAATTCGCCCAGGGTCTAAATTTTGGCCAAAATATAAAGTATTATATATCATCGGAAAGCTCTTAGAGTGAGGAATCCGATTATGAGGTTACTTTTGACAAGTGTGAGATATTTTGGAAGAAATTTAAATAGGGACAAAATTCAGTTAGAGAGGAGACACTTGGCAATTCAGTTGCAGATTTGATTTGGTTCCCTCTTCCTTTTATTCCCATTTCTTCTCAATTGTAAGGGTTCCAGAAATTTGGAGAATGGCTCCATTTTTTCATGGCTTCCAATTCTGAGTATTCTTCCAAATTGTATAGAGAAGGGTTATCCTTTCAGTAATGGAGTTCGATTCTTTGCTATAGGTGTTCTTAGCTACAGGTTCTTGTGTATGTAAGGCATGCACAAATTCACATAGAAATTGTCTCTGGATTTGCATTTTCATTATATTCAGATAAGATCCTCAAGGAGGATGAGATTTGTTATCTCAAGGAGGTAATTGTGATTTTTTGCCGGGATTCTTCAAGGAAGAATTTAAATTCTGTAATAAATCATGAATAATGGAATATAGTGTCTAGATTTGATATTTTCTATGAGTGAGATGAGTAATGCTTTTATGCAAGGCATTAAATGCATGAATATTTAAAAATGAAGATGGATTTGTAGTATAAGGTTTCATTTATAGTTTGATGTGTGACTCTATTGCCCTTGGATAAGGCATTGATCTTACAAGTTTGGGGATGTCTTTTAGATCAAACAATTTAAAAGATAAATCTTTTTCCCTTTATGTTTAGGGGTGTGTTCTTCCCATTCCAAGCTCTGTTTTCATTTATGATTTATATAGATCTAGGCAGACTGTAGTGTGTTCCTAATTTGGTGAGCTTGTGGAATGGTTTGTCTGCTCATTGTTGATGCAGTCTTATGTTTGTGATTGTTGTATTCAATGCATTAAAAGCATGTCCCCCCCTAGGTCTAGCAGAACCTGAAGTGAAGGAGGATCATTAGGATCCTATGTTATGTTGTCCAAGCCCTGAGGTGTTTCATTGATTGAGATCGGCTATCTCATAGATAGATTTGCAGGTGTCTTGGGTTATCACTTTTGGTGAACAACAAAAATGTCGACTCTACTGGGGACTAAATGGATATAAATGCTTGATTGATATGGTTAAAGATTGAATGTATTCCTAGTCCTATCAATTTCATATCCAGCCAGTCTGTCCATTCTGTATGCACAGAGTGTAAATTGATTTTGCAGAGTTAGAAAATGCTCCTTGTTCTGGATCTGCAAAATGATATGTGTTTCATATCATATTTTATGAAGGAGTAACAGTGAATGCATGGTTGAAAGTTGTGAGAAGTTCTTTCAGCTGTATGTGAATTTTTCCCAACTCCTTATTTGGGTGCTGACTCTGTGGTTCATACCAGTATTAAGTAGCCTAGAAGAGTGTTTATTGTAGTGAGATTGAAAGAGAAATAGAGAATTAAATCTATGATTGAATGGTTCTGCTGTTCAAAATATCCTCTGTGCAACAGGTGGCGACTCTGATGTAAAAGACAGTGCTAAATTGTGAAGTAAATCTTCAGATCTACAAGTTCTAAATAGCTGCAAAATCTCCAGGTATTTTTAGAGGTTTCAAATGCAAAACAATTTCCTTTGAAAATTTGAATTACTAAAATAGTTTTTCCATTTAGTGAACAACACTAGTAAAGAGGGAAAGAGGGGATTTCAAAGTCCATTTGCATATTTATTCTGTTGAAATGTCCAGAGTATATGTTCTTCTGTTATAGTATGCAAATTTGGAAAAGTTTAATGTCAAGCAATGTTAATGAATAGATTAGTATGAGGATATGTGCTCAAAGTTTTTATCCAAAGTTGTATAATCATTTGTGGGAGTAAGAGGAAAAAATGAATAGTGAAGTTTTTCAACCTTGTGTATTTCCACATAGAGCCATGCCTGGTGAAGTGTCACAACCATATAATAGGAGATGTTTCATCATGAACCATTATGCTGCTCTAAACTTTGAAGGTATTCTGGGTTACCCAAATCCCATACCCACAGAAATTAGAAAGTATTTGCCAATTTTCAGTGGGAAGAAATCAGAATCAGCATGTCAACATGTTAAAAGACTTTCAGATTTGATAGGAGAGTTTGAAATTTGTCAAGAAGATATATGCATGAAGTTGTTTATTCAGTCATTAAAAGAGGATGCAAGAGATTGGTTCTCTTTTTTGCTAGTGAATTCTATTACCTCATGGGAAGAACTGGTTTCAAATTTCATGGATCAATTCGATGAGAAGGTGAGTGATTTCGACTTGTTGAAAGAATTCACTTATATACAAATCAGGGAAGATGAATTGGTACCAACATTCAATATCCGATTTTCACAGGCTTTGTCCAAAATTTCTAGAAAATATGAACTTGACGATAAAGTATGTCTGGATGTTTGTATGAGTGCATTTGATGAGAGGATGGGTTTCCTATTGAGAAACAAAGAACCCAAAACCTTGTATGAAGCCTTTAACATAGCTAGGGATATGGAAAATAACTTGAATTTTGGAATCTCGAAGAGATTCATGTCTATTGTTGTTTCATACCAAAGCACCTTCAATGGTGAAATACCATGTGAGACTCAACAAATCATTCCATGTCTAGGTGCATCAAGCTTTGTAGTTCTGAATGGTTTTGTTGATGCATGTGTTTCAGAGTTAAATGAGAGTCGAGAACCTCTATTGTTAATGTCGGATGTCTCTCACAATAATGATGAAATGATCAATGGGAAGCATTGTGAAAATGTTGATACAGAGATAGATATATACAAGGGATATGTACCATTTGATTTGTATGCCAGTTATGTTGATTATGTGGCTTCTAATTACCAAGTGAATCATGCATCTCTCCAGGATAATATTGGTGAAAATAATAATGGTGATGACCATCAATCTTTACATGCTGCTGATGTATTTGATGTTGAAATACCAAATACAGAGGGATTACTAAGTGTTGCTGTTTGTGCAAGTGAAAATGTGCCATATGATGAAAATCAGAATTTTTTAGTGCAAACAATAGTTGATGATCACTTACACGCTAATAATGTCACTTGTGTTGAGGATGAAGCAAATGTTTTTTCAAATTTCACTTCAAATTTCACTTCTTGTAATCATGATGATGATCTTTCTATTTGGAAAGTTATGCACAATGTTAATTCAGAAAATTGTGATGGTATGCGTGATTGCAATGAAGATATAGCACACATGGATAGAGAAAATTTTACGGAATCTCAAATGGAACAACAAAGTGCAATGCAAGTGTTGAAGATTGCAGAACTTAAGAAAGCTCTTGCAGTTGTGGACAAGAAGGTTCAAATGTTGGAGAGCCTTCGAGCTGTTGATGAAGACCTTCTATAATATAGTGAAGAGAATTCTTTGGAAAAGGACTGTGAATTGAATGTTTCTATACTTGATGGACATGCTGATCTAACATATGGTTTTATGACAAAAGGCTTTAGTGAACATGCTGAAAACTCATCTGATGAAGTAAAGTGCAGCGATGTTCATTTTCTTTCTTTGGCTGATGATGAGTATTCTATTGGTGAAGAAGATCAGTTGTGCCAAGATAAGTATGATTATCTTGATTTTCAGAATGATGGCCATAGGATAAAATCTTATGAATGTGAAACATGGAACATTGAGGATTGTTCCAGCCAAGTGTCAATTTCTTCTTTGCTTGATGAAGATGATTATGATGATTGAATGGATGGTGTCTTTAGCAATTTTACTAATGCTTTATTCAATGCTGATATAGATACGGACCAGCCACTTTTGTGTCATAATGTTCATAAGGGGATTCTTCATTTTGTTTCTAACCCTTTGTATGAAGAAATGACTGATCAGCCAGATGTTGTAGATGACGAACCAGTCCATAATACTGATGGGATTCCAAACAGCAATAGCATAGGTTGTAAAAAATTATTTCATGATGAAGGCAAGAGGCATGGATTATGTGATGATCATTTAAAACCACAAATGAAAGTGTTTCAGGGAGATATAGGTTTGGATGAAAAAGATTCAGCTGAGGATTTGCTTCAGCCAAAGGTATGCATTCTTTTCCATGAATGGGATGTTGAGAATGCAGAGGTTTTTAGTTTGATAAACAAGGATAGTATGAGGTGTGATCAGCGTAGTGAAGTATCACATCCGGATGGTAATGTTCATGTTCCTTGTTTGCATCAGTTGGTTAGTAGTGCCCCTCATTTTATGAATTTAAATGGTAATAAGGCATGTGCTGATTGGAATTGCAATGTTGAAAATGAGTGTTTTAGTTTTCAAGTTCAGCATGATGATGTCCTTGCAAATGATAGAGTTGAGTGGGATAGTGAAACGTATGGTATCTTATGGGAAGGCCTCTACGGTGAATTGTCTCATGTTTTTACTTGTGTTGAAGTAGTGTGTGATTACAAAGTTCAGAATCAGACAAGAGGTATGCACACTAGTTGTTTCAATGATGAGACAAAAGAGGTGGATTATAAAAGTTATGCTCAGTTGTTACTGAAAAGTGCCTTTGTTTGGATCATGGTATCAAGTGATGAGAATCAGATTTTTGACAGAGGTAAATGTTTGTAAGTGGAGCAGTTATAATCAATTGTGAGTTTTTTTGTATATATTGTATAGTTGCTTTGCTTTAGTTGTGTGGTTTTCAATAAAGTGCCCTACTATTTGGGTAGAATAAGGAAGCCCTATTTTTGAAATGAGATGAGAAGAGAGGAATTGAGAGAAGAATGACCCGTCTTTTGGGTGGTCTGCTTAACCAAAGATATATAGATTCTTGTGTTGATCTTTCAATCAACTATCCCCAGTCAGAGCCACTGTTGGGACTAATTAAAATTGAATCAAGCTTAGAGGCCCATTTCAAAATTTTGCCCTGCATGTCGGAAAAGTACCCAAATGAGTCAGTTTGAATGGCTTAGTTTGCAAGCGGGTAAAATGGATGCGGTTGATTTTAAGAGGGTAAGGCTCAGGATTCATGTTCCACACCTTTAATTTGGCCTATTCAGTGATGTGCAACTTTCAGAATTCAATTTGGATAAGTTTATGAGGTACCTAGTTTGAGGGGTGAGCTGAAAGTGCATTTTAGGCACAAATGCAGATTTTATTGAGTAGCCTACTTTGAGGGATTACATCTTTTTCCCTGTTGATAGTCATGGAGAAATTCAAAATGGATTCAATTATATGCATAAAAGTGAGTTACCCTGCAAAATTTCAAGTCTTGAAGAATCCATTTGCTCAGTCTTCAAAGCCAAATCCGTTTGTAGTTTGTGTGTTTTGGCAAGTCTTTTTCTCGACAGCTAGCTAGAGCCCTATTTCGCACAAGTGTAAAAGTTGCCTCAGTAATCGTCATGTCAGAATGTTTGTCCTGGGCTAATGTTGGTATAAATGATGAGCTACATTTCAAATTTCAATCCTTTATCAATCCGTTTGATCGGTTTTCAAAAGAGTTCATTTTACCATCAAATTCAGTTATCCGCACTCCAGTGTTATATCAGTTAATGTAGCCGTTTTGGTGAGTGCACCATTTGCATCCTGTCAGTCTAGTGATCTAATTGAGATTTCCAAGTTTTAATATGTACTTCAAGGTACCTATGTTTCAAATTTGAGGGCTTACAGAGGTCGTTTGATATTTTTTAGAAAGGCATCATGTGTTGCCAAGACATTGACTTGATTAGGTCAGCAGTGTCGACAAAGCCAGTTGGGCATTTTTAAAAATTAATGTCTCTTTTCTCGGGACTCGTCTTGAGAAACCGTTTGGTAGAAGTCATCCTTGTATATCAGAGTACATGCCTGTCAGATGGCGAGCTCCAGAAAGGTGTTTTGACAGGATTGAAAATTACGTCTTCGCGATTAAATGCCAAAATTGTGGCGTAATTTCCTGAAGGTTGTAAAATGCGGATTAATGATCTGAAAATGATGCCGATCGTTGCCAGATGTATGGCTAAGGTTTCTGAAGCTTTTCAGAGGTTAGTTGCATGAAAACAAATTTTTTTTTAGTCGGACCCACTTTGGGGCTCGATCTGGCTCATGCTTGTGCAGTGTTATTTTATTGGTGACTTGGCTTTAAGAGCATTTCTAGAGTAATGTTGATGTCCTTTGTTGGAGTCGAATACTTATATGTTTCCCACCAAAGGATAATGCAAAAATGGGAATGCCTCTCTTGATCTATACAACCAAGATATTTTCCATTCCAGATGTAAGCAATGGAGGAGTGTGGGAATTGGTTGATAAAGATAAGATAGAAGCAACCATTGACCTTTGCGATGATTTTATTACAAAAATTGAAATCCTGGATAATGCTCGCATTCATCTCACCCTCTCTGCCGCATGTAATGATTTTGGACGATTACATACCAAAGGCTGCCATAATCAAAAAGTATGAAAATGCAAATTGGCTGTTGAAAATATTCAGGACTAACCAAGTTACTGAGAGGGGAGGGGTGAATCAGTAACTCTTAAAACTTTTAATTCATTTCTGCACTTGCATATATTAAACCATTCATTCATTTAATCTACTGTATGCATGAAGGTATAATCATTCACAACACTTAACACAAAGATTTGGTGACCCAGAAACCTTCCAAATAGAAAGTAAAACTGGGGTGGGGATGGTACCCACAAAACTTTGGTACTGCAGTAAAAGTTGGCCGGTTAAGGCTTACAATGATCACTTCTAATGATCTGCCCTGTTAGAAGCAAATTTGGACTGCTAGGTCCACCTTGTTAGAGGATTTACAAACATACAATGAAGTATGCACTCGGTTAAGAGATTTACAAAAGACTGTTAAGTCTACCCGGTAAAAGGATTTACAAACTGATTCAACTGTTAGGATGAAACAGTAGATCTTGACTTACAACTTTATTGCTGATAAGATCTTTTGAGTATTGATCTCCTTCTGAGATAGATATGTTGATTCTGCTCCTTTACTGACTCTGCGAAAATGTTCTGATCTGCTGCCTTAATGCAGTTTCTGCTCTGCTCTTTCTAATTTCGCATATTCATACATCTTACATACATTTTTCATATTACCGATTATAGATGGTATAATACATCACATATATATACCATCCATAATTACATTTACATTTCATAAAGTCGGCCTCATACAAATTAATAACATAAACTCATTCTTAAGTCGGCCTTACATAGGTGAACAAAATATTACTGAGTCGGTAGATACTCGGTTCCTCAAGCTGGCTCGGTGATCTTCTGATACACGGCGTCCACTACAGTACTCGACATCGTCATGC